>NW_005842337.1:69626-80509 GCF_000455745.1 Alligator sinensis | reverse complement strand
AAGGATGGGGGGGGTATGTGCTCCCAGATCTGCATGAAGCAGGGCAAGGAGGGGTGGGGTGGCTGCCACTGCAGGCTGGGACTGGGGGAGCGGTGGGCTCTTCCTGGTGGGGGCTGGGCTGGGCTGAGCTCAGGGCAGGCCGCGGTTGCTCTGGGAGGAGAGATTGAGGAGGCTACAGAAAATTTTGGGGTGGCTGCAACCCCTCCCATAACCTTCTCCGAGCGCCGCTACCACCGACCGCCCTGAAAACAGCCCAGCCCAGCCCCTGCCAGGAAGAGCCTGGCACAGCTCTGGCCCCAGCCTGCAGCAGCAGGTGCCCTGCCCCACACAGATCCAGGGGAACACACCCCTCCCCATGCCCTCCTGGGGTGCGTGCAGCAGGGGGAATGACCTCCCTTCCCTGCACCCCCTGGATGAGCCATGTCTCGGTCCCACACCCCACCCCACCCCAGGCTGGGCAGCATTTACCCCAGCCCCAGCCCCACTCCCTCCCCACTGTGGGTGGTCTTGATCTGCCCCCCCCCAACACCCCTTCCCTCATCCCTCCCCCTCTACAACAACAGACTTACCAGCTGCATACATCTCTCCACGCTGTATCAGAAATTGGATTGATATCCTCCTTATAAATTGGCTATCGGAATCAGTCCCAAAAATGTCTATTGGTGTACCCCTACAAGTTTTATGTCCACTACATACACAAAGGAGAAATGGGTAGGGGGGAAAGGCAGCTAATGACATGTTTAATGTCATTACATCATCACAGTTATATACAGCTGTTTGGGGGGGGGTTTAACCAGTAGCAGCCCTCTAGTCAAATCTAAAAACAGGCTTACAAAGAGAAGCTTGTTTTCAACCTTCACTGACCCACAATTCTCCAGAGAAAAACTAGTTTCCCCTGGTGCTTTAGATGACACATCTAACCCCAGGGGGAAAACATTCTGGAAAGTCTGGAAAACAATCAGAAAAGGGTCTGAAAACTATTGAGCAAGATCCTGAGACCTAACTTTTTTGTACCCTGTAATTATCTGGAGGGGGCTGCAGAGGTGGGAAATAATGTGGAACAACCAGAGGTTACTTATTAGTAAAAGACAATACTAACTTCGTTGAATCCTTTGCTGCTTCTGTATCTCCAATCCCTTGTAAATGCCAGAGGGCTCCCTGAATCCCTCCAGTCTGTCCCATAACCTCTCTGTGCCAGCCTCCTATCACCCTAAGTTTCCTTACAACCACCCCATGCAATTCCTCCAGACAGGAGCCCCGTCTCTCCTTCCTCCTCAAGTTGGGAACTGTCCGTTCCTATTTCCCGCCTCCTACACCTAAGCTAGGGGTTCTGTGTCCCCCCCATAGCCCTTCTGCAATATGCCAAGGACTGAATGACCTCCCAAGTCTCCGTACCCATATAAAACTAACCAATACCAGAAGCTCTGTGTGACTCCTCATTTTCCCTTTTCTTCTTCTGTCAGGTGTTCTGTTTGGGCTTCCTTTTCCCAGTCCAGGGTAATCAGTTCTTCCCACACTATAGCAGGGACTCATTCTAGCATTGCTCCCAAACCCCTGCACCCATTTTTTTTTCTTTCTGGTTGGGAGCTAAGCTACAGTGGTGGACTGATGGGGTGGGGGGTGCGGCAGGGAGCCATGACCCCCGGGCACTGGCCGGGGGAGGCGGGGGTTGGCTGTGTCCTTCAGAGTTCTTATTGCGCGACATGACCAGGGCCGGCCTGTCCTATCTGCAAAACCTGCCCACCCCCTCTCTGGGTTGGATGTTTAGTTACCTGTTCCAGTCAGAAAATCCTGCTGCCACCCCTCCTACCCCCCCACCCCCACCCCCCATGTCCAGTGTGCCAGAACTTTCATTTCCTTTCTGGCCGAAACAAGTAACCAAAGAGGGCCAGGGTAGGAAACTTTAAGTATTGCTATAAGAAGTGGGGGGGACGGGGCACAAATGCAATCATTGGCCCCCAGGCACTGGAGACCCACAGTATGTCACTGCTAAGCTGTTCAACATGCCAGCGCATTTAAACCATACTGAGGAGGCTCATAGTTGAGATGGGGATAGAAAATGATTTTCTTGTCCCATTAAAATGTTCAGTCTTTTTAAAATGCTTCTCATTCCTTATCAGGATGAAACTGAAACTTTTCAAACTATTTTCACCAAGCTAGAGGGAGGTAAGGTCCAGTGGTTAGGGCACTTGGCTGAGATGTAAGAGATCTGGGTTCAAAGTACAGCTCTTCCTGATTGAGACTGGGGGCTTGAATCCAAGTCCACAAATCTCAGTTAACTAACCTAACCACCTGTCCAGGGGAAGAGCTGATGATAGGTACAAATTATTAGAGTCCTTGTAGAACTGGCTAGATATCTTAGCTCTTCATTTCCAGGCTCTCTAAAATGTTGTGCCCAAGACAAGTCGCATGTTCAGTTGAGCAAAACTCTTAATATTTCTCTCCTTTTGAAATATATATATATTTTTTAATGTCTAGAGGATCCGAGATTTAGAAGATAAAACTGACATCCAAAAGAGACAGATCAAGGACCTGGAGGAAAAGGTTGGTTGTGCTACTTTCTGAAAGAATCTGATCTGCTTCCTTTCGTTTGAATACATATTTTAGACTAAATTTAACACCTGATGTGCTTATTTGACTGGACTATATTAGTGTGTCTCTTTCTACTTCACTTTCTTTCCATTTAGTGTCTTTCCAGATTATAATGCCAAGATTTCTTCCTTTCTCCAAACTCTCCATTCACTTTAGGAAATAGCTAGTTTCTATTAAATTATGAATATCTTGTTCTAAATCTGACTCAGATAGCCAAAGATTCAGAGCTAAGTGCTGAGGCCCTTATTCTGTTATCCTGCAGTTATTATTCTGTTATCATGCAGGCAAAAATGACATTTAACACCACAGTTTTGCCAGGACTGAATGAAATGGGTAAAAATTTCAAGCTTGTGCCCTTTTTCCCTGCAAGTTCAATGGAAAGATTCTAATACTATTACCCCTAATGAAGTCAACCAGGACTGCAGGATGGACGTTGGCCTTATGTGAATAGTAACATCAAAAGAAATGGCAGATATTATGCTTTTATACAGTAATGTAATATAATTTTGTCTCTGAACCAGACAAGTACTACAGTACAAAGTTTTGCAAGCAGAGCTGGGTCAGGAAAGTAAAAAATAAATAAATTGGGCTCTAACCAAGATAGCTGTGCTGGCAATATCCACTGTGTTGATACAAGAGTCCTGTAGCTCATTCAGGAAAGTGGTTTAACTGCACCAGCAACAGAATTCCTTGTACTGGTGTATTTTCACTTGAAAGTTTTAGTGCTACTGACAGTGTAAAATAGCTACACATGTAAAAGGTCTTCACCACATAGACTAGCTCTCAGAATTTGGGTTAGATTCATGTCAGAAACGTCTATGCAAAGTTGCTGTAAAGAATAGAAAGACTTCCCAAACAGCAGCCAGATAATTCAAAGTTTTCTGAGTATAAATAGCCCCATGTAGTGTGCTTGATGACAAAACTAACCCAGCTATTGCTCTACATGATTACTCTTGTTTTAACAACTTCCTTCAAACTACCTCTAAAAAGCGTATAGCCAGTCTATAAGACAAAAGCAGAGTAAAGAACAATCTCTGAGGCATTGAAACTTGGATAGCTTCCAACTTTTTGCCAAAGAAAATCTAGTCTGTCAGAATCCTTATAATGGAATAAAGATATCTATTAACTCCCCAGTAGCACGTTTGTCTCCTTTTTCTCCCTTTGCTGCACATTTCTAATGAATGTTAATAGAAATCAAAGGTACGTCAGAGATTAGATAAAATATTTCAGAGCAGAGAAGGGATGTAATGTCAGGGCTGTAGTACATCAACATCCACAACAAAAAAACAAAGCACAATTTATGACGTGGTCCAATGGAGAACTAAGATGTTGGACATTTTATGTTTAAATTTCAAAAAGGAAATCAATCCACAGAAATTGCCATCTTGGAACATGAAACATAAATACCATATTTACTCAAATACAAGACAAGGTGTTTTCCCTTCAAATGACATGGGGGGGGGGGGGAAGCTCCCCATCTTATAGTTGCATATAAGGAAAATCTCAAATGCATTGTCTATTATTAAACTTCTGTCAAAAGCAACACATAGTCATGGAAACCAACTATGAAGTTGATTTAAATGCAGTCAACAAATGCTGTATAGCATGGCTATAAAATATGTAGCCAATATGGCACAAACAAGCTGATGGGAACCTACCACAAGGATAAATTAGTGCAGCTTATCTAAATAAGATATGGAAGTGCCCAGTAGATGCAATAATCCCCATCAGTGCTGACTCTTTTTCAAGTCATGGTGAGCTACTATATTGCATACATTTTTACTTCGTCTTCATTCTCACAGCTGAGCTGTGCCTTTCTTTCCCATTTCCAATCATTCCTTTTCTTCACCAGCCTTAAATGTCTGGCAAACATCACCAAATGGGGCCCCAACCAGTTTACCTAGAATTTTTCTGTTGCCCCTCTCTCAGCCTGTTACATATGATTAATGTGGCCCCACCATCCATGAGGTGTGTTGCTCTGCACCTCACCTGCATAGAAATTTTTGGAGGATCCCAGGACTCATGACAAGAACCCCCAAATCCAGTCATGAGTCGGGGGGCTAACGTATCTGGAGTACAAACACATACTGGGCAGTGCTAAGCTGCGAGGTCACCATGACTTGAAGTGCTGTTGGTTGTGCTGGGGCCCAGCCCAATGAACTATGTGACTTTGGACTAATATCAAGTAGAATTTGCATTATACTTAAGTAAGTACAAAAGTGCTGCTTAAAGGTGTGTTTATGGAGTACCCGTGCTAAAACTTGCAGCAGTTTCAAGAAGGTAACATGTCTCAATTCTGGATTTTCTAAGTCTATGGGTACTTTATGAAAATGTCTACAGGCTAGAGGATATTGCTGCTCAGCTCAGGGTCAGACCGATTGCCATATTTGAGGTCAGGAAAGAATTTTACCCCATGTTCAGATTAGTATAGACTGTGGGGGTTTTGCATGCCTATGTAGTGTGGGGTGTGGCCCTCTACCCAAGACCTTGTGTGTGTATATTGACAACATTTTATAGAGGCAAGACATTGGCTGCCACAGTTCCCCTGCTTTACTTGTGGCAGGTTAAGGTGTTATGTCTCTTTTGTGTCAGGGTTGAGGGTAATCCTATGTAGAGTTTAGATTATGGTTGTATAGGATAGCTTGGAGAGAAATGTTCCAGCCAAAGGCAGGGGGTTGGGTTAGATGACTTCTGGAGGTTCCTTGCAGCCCTACTTCTCTATGACTCTATGTTTATTGCAAGGTCAGCATTTTCAGATTTGCCACTCATTTTCATGTGCTCAAGGAGAGCAGGGGCTGACAGTAAGAAGCAGGGGAACAGGTTGCAGTGGAGAAAGTTGGGAGGGAGGGGCCACCTGACCCCTCAAGATTTATTTTCCCCCGTATAGCAGTGGGAAGGGGGAAAATTCAAGGCCAACTTCCAATCATTAGATTCTATATCTCAAATAAATAACAAATGTATACATTTTTCCATATATAAAATCTTATTCGTGGGGGGGGGTTGTCTTATATTCAGGATTGTCTTATATTTGAGTAAATGTGGTAGATAATAAAGGGTATCTAAGGAACAATAATTCAAAGGACCTGTTCTGGTAAAGATCACTTTTATAGATCTTTTAAAGATCACTTTTCAAGATCACCACAAATTCATAATCCTGGTACATTTGCTAGTATGGACTGGAAGCATCATTTTCAAAACCATGTGGCAGATGCGCCTAAATCAGCATAGTTTTTTATTTCAGTGAAGCTACATTGATTCCTATCACAGTAGATCTACCATTACGCTTCTGAATGGTGGGTCTTTCTAGACTGGGAGAAGGGGTTATATTTGCAGGAGTAACTAGGGGGGAAATGTTTTCTGTACACAGAATAATGTCAGGTCTTATGCTAATCTGAGTATAGCATTGTTGCTTGATTTGCTCATTACTAACTCTGATCCATAAAACCCTACAACAACTTTTATATCTTATTCTTATTTTTCTTCTGCAGTTTCTGTTTCTATTCTTGTTCTTCTCTCTTGCCTTTATTCTTTGGCCTTGATGTCAATGTGCCTCTTGGAAAGGTAAGGCTGTTTGATTTATTGTCATGAAGCTAGCATTTGTTGCACAGATTCTTATGAACTGAGGGGCAAAACCTATAAATAATCCTGGGTTCAGTGACTTCAGTAAAGCTATGTCAATTTACAGTAGCTGAGGAGCTAGCCCCAAGTCTCTAAGCTTATGTAGGTTATAAAATGAAGAATAAGTGTCTTGTGGTTAAGACGCATAACTATCCAACAGAGGACAAATTTAGTGGGTCTCCAAGTTTTGTTGCCTCCAAGTTGGGGTACTGCAAAGGGGAAGACACTTCACTGTTTTCCATAGTTTACACTGGTTTGCAATTCATTTCCAGGTGCAATTCCAGGGGGTGGATGTAGCCACATCAACTTAACTTTATTCCTTTCTTGGCTAGAAAGAGACTAAATTGGGTATGATTAAACAGGGAGTGAAACAAATAAACCCAGAGGGAAAGTTAGGTTCTGACTTGTCAAAACAACCTTTGTCTCTTTCAAGTAGTTTCCAGTCCCATTACAGAGTTGCCACCACTTAAAATATGATGTTCTGCTACAACAAGCAGTATTTAAGGAGCATAATTCAGTACTGTGATATCATCATAATTGACTAGAAGTTCCTGAGCACGACTTCTGAAACAGTGACTTAGTGCAGGAGTAGAAAGATGTGCTGAGGTAGCCCATAACTACTGCGTATTTGGATTTTACAGTTTTGTGTGTGTGTTCTGTGCAGAAATTAATAGGAAGTTGGAAATTTCAAAAGAACTTTCGTTTTAATGGTCTGGATCTGATTTTTAAAAATGGCTTTCCTTTGTGAGCCAGCAAATAATATCAGGAAGAAATAATGTTGTCTGAATGGCTGAGTGTTTGACTGTGTCCAAAATAACAAAAATCAAGTTTCGGGGCTGTTAGACATCAGGACTCTTGGACATATATGAACCAAGAATTCACGGAGTAGTCAAGATAACAGACATTTTTGCAAATACCATTTTCAATTCATCCAGGTTTTCCTTCTGAGCAGCGTAATCTATATGCACTTACCCTATTTCCAAATCCAGATGCACTTACCCTATTTCTACTTGCAAGAATCTGTGTCAAATGGAGAGATGGAAACAAAGCAGGTATATGCACAGAATCAGGAGTTACCCCCATCCCTATCAAACCTATTATTTTTTTCTGGTGCAATTTGCTTCCACAAAACTTGCATATGCATTTCTGGGCAAAATTCAGTTCCATTATGGAATGTGAATATTCCCACCTCCAGACAGGATGGTGGGAGCAGGAAGGGGTAACATTGGAGAGCTTATATCTATCCAAAAGCAGGTTTAGCCCTAACACTAAAATTGTACCTTATGAACTGTCAGGGGCTTATTTTGATTATGTTTAAAAATGCATATCTGAAAGCATATTGCTACCATCTGTTTTCTTGCTTTTTCTAATGTGTTCCGAATTTAGAGTCTGCCCTGACATTGCAGAACCTTGTTGCATAGAGCGCATAGCACATAACACTACAGCTGATCAGGAAAGGGCTTTTCTTCCTGGCCCTTTTTTGGTGGACATGTTTTCATTGTCATCAACATTTGTCTTTATGGTTGTCAATTAAAAAGAAAATTCCAAAATACAAACAGAAATCAGCCATTTTTTTTTTTTTAGTCAAAGCTCCAAGATGTAAAAAACGCATCCAGAAATTTTTCATTTTAACAGATAAGCCATTTTCATCAAAAAACAATGTTTCAAATGAAAAATGTCAACCCTCCTCTAATCAGCACTTAGCATTGAGAAATTCCAACTCCCGGTGTGAGGAGATTAATGAATATTTCATGAGACTGTCCATATGTTGTTTGTGCACCACAAGGAAGCAAGGAAGGGAGGGGAACATTAGTGGGTATAGAAATACGATAGCAGACTGAACAGAATTAATGTTTCAGAGAATGGTTTTCAGAAGCTGTGGATGTAAGCTCACATTCTTAGGAATACACGTTCCCTAAAATAGAAAAGTGCCTACAGTTTTTAAATGAGCCTCCCACTATCTCTTTGTTGTCTCAGGGTGGAAGTACCAGTAATCTAAAACACCCTCTAAAATTCAATGGCTGCTTGCCAAAAGAAACTCTTCAGAGGGTATTTGTATGCATAGATTACACAGTGACTTTCAAATTAGTCTCCTAATTATTTCCACAACATATTCAAAGTCATTCTGAATTCCTGTTCACAGTTGCATCACCTCCTCCCTCTGCTCAGACGAGGAGGCGAAAACACAGATATATGGGAAGTAAATCTTAGAAGCGAAGATAAATGCTTTGTAATCACTCTGTACAGGAGTCGTGTTTATGCCATAGTGACTTATGTGTATGGCTTGTCTATCATGATAGGCAGTGATTGGCTAGAGAAAGCTAATGAGGGTGTTTAAGATTACCAGTCTAGTAAAGATCAATCAAAAGGTTATCATTTCAGTTCACCTGAACACACACATAGAAGCCCTGTAACCTATTAGTGGCCCATCCCTGCTACCCAGGCCATTCAGACAATCACAAGATATTTGCTGCAATCAGATGCAATGGTTTGGCATTCCAGCTGCCATATTTCATGACTTATTGATACTTTTGACCCCAGCCCCAGCCAAATCCTGGCCCAGCTTCAACCCAACCTTTTTCACCTTCCAAAAGAATCCCTGTCACTGGAGACCATGGGGCTTGTGCCCAGCCCAAGCACAGCTGGAGGGCCTTGCCATCACTATGAAGATGCTGCTCGGCTGGGCACTGAGCCTGGCCCCAGCCCCTGCAAGCAGCACTACCTGGGCCATGCCAGCTGAAAGCCAAGCCCAGCCCCATCCCCTGCAAGCAATGCCGGGTTCAGCGCACTGCTGGCACAGCCCAGGCAGCGCCACTCACAGGACACGGGGCTGGGCTATTTTCACAGCTGAGCAGCATCTCCGTAGTGTGCTTGCAGGGGATGGGGCCGTGCCAGCCGAGCGTTGAGCCTGGCGCTGCTCGCAGGGGATGGAGCTGGGCTCAGCACTTGGCTGAGCAGCTCAGGCAGCACCGCTCACAAGGGATGGGGACGGGCTCGCTGCTCAGCTGGCGCAGCCCCATTCCCTGCAAGTGGCACTGCCTGGACCATGCCAGCTACGCCCGGCCCCTGTGAGCAGTGTTGCAGCATGTGTCCAACCCCCGGGTGTCTGGCCCACAGTGAGGGTGTGCAGGGACTGGTATAAGTCAACTCCATTTTTCTGATCCAAAAAGTTAGGAATGTCATAGATCTGGTGTACAAGTCAACCTAACTTTTTGGATCAGAAAAATGGAGTTGACTGATACACCATGTCGACCTGTACACTGTGAAATACAGTCTGTAAAGCTCAGATCTACCTCAGTGCTGGGATTGGCTGGAATTATGATCCCAGTGAAAATCAGAGCAGTTTCAAGACTGACTTTTAACTCGTTACCTAAAGCAGTATCTTTGGTACCACACACTTCACCCTCCTTTATTTTAACATATTTCCCATATCCTCAGATTTTACAATAGGATCAAATTTACCTGCCATAAATCAGTAGAAACTTCACTGAGGTAACCAGAGCTATTCTATATATTGCACCAGAGTAACAGCAGAGTTTGACTAAATGAAGTTATTCTGGATGGAGTAGCCAGGATTTCCATTACCTGTTAGGGGACTGTACAAGTCTAGGTAATTACCTGAAGTTGCAATCTAGACAGTCTCATTTGATTAGATGTTATTTGGGCTTTTTTTTCATCCCCCTTTTCTTCATGTTTGGGTTACATGTTTGGGATACTGCCATAATAATGACAGTTATGGCAGTATCTGTCATTGCCAGCATTTCCCATCAAATGAATGAATCCCCATTTAAAGTGTCAGCCAGCCAGTCAGTCCCAAGGCCACACCAACCGTTGGGGGACCTTTGATGTAGCATTCGAAGTGTAGACTTGTTAATTTTTCCTAAATCATATTCCACACCTGTCTTCCTTCATATGAAGGGGAAGAAATAGGGAGAGAGATTTAGCTGAACTGGAAAGAAGCAAAGTGGATTTTCCAGTTTGGATTTTCCAATCATAGGGAAAAAGAAAAATTACAAAGTGAGGGGAATGTAAACTCAGGGCTTTCCAAAAGGGTTTCCCCTAGTTTGTTTTCTTAAAAATCTCAGACTCTGAAAGTCACTAATGAGGTGCTCATCTGACAGCCACCTCAAGTCCTTTCAGCTGGTTTGGCTGTTTAGGATTGAAGAGATGGCAACCTTCCTAAAATTAAATAAGAAGAAACAAATCCTAATGCTGGCTGTTATGCTGGGTCCTTCTCTAACCAAGCTTTGACTTTTAAAAAGGCTTGGTAGCATCTCCCACTACAGCCAGAATTTCAGAAAGCTTGTTTCCCCCTGAAATCTAAGAGAAGTGGTCAGATTTTCACAAAAAAAATGCTTAAAACAGTGAAGATCCCAGTGTCCTTGGTGATGGGTCATGAGGAAACAGGGGAGAATTCTCCACCAACAGGAGTTGCCAGGTGCTGTAGAGTGCATGTTCCTGCCTTAGTTTCCCCACCTGTAAAATGGAACAATACCTTCCTCTCAGGAGGTGAGTTGATTAACAAGCTTACAGCCAGAAGGAACACAAATCTACAGCAGCAAAGTGTTACACCCAAGGGAGATTCCCCCTTTCTATTGTTTACAGTGCTACCTTCTTGCACAAGAAAGGCAGCTGTACATAGTATTTGGGGATGCAGAAATATCACATTGATG
>NW_005842337.1:52640-69595 GCF_000455745.1 Alligator sinensis | reverse complement strand
TCCCTGTGTAACTTAGATTCACCATTTTTCTAGCCAAAACTTCCCAGCTTTGGGTCAGTCCTGGCCAGCTGTAGGCCTCCTGATTGGAGAGAAAACTCCCTTTAGCTGGGTTTTCCACTCCTAATTGCCTGATATCAGGGGAGCTGCTGTAAATGTTAGACTGCAACACAAGCCCAATGCCTATAGAAAGCTCAGACAATCACAATTGCTCTACAGGTGCAAAGCATCAATAATCAGCAAGGAGAGCAACCCCTTGAAATCAAATAAAGCTAGAGATATTGGTAGGTACTAGTGTTTATCTGCTGTTACTAGTACTGGCCTACACTCCAGCTGCTTCCTCTAGGATGGGCTCTCTCATTACAAGTAGGAGAGAGCACATAAGCATATTGGGAAAAGCTATAAAAAAGGCTTAGTGAGATATTAGCAGATATTTGTCCTGCCATGGGATAGGAGCATTGTTATCATTGAGATTAACTTATTCTTTAACACCTGACTTTTCTACGTGCTGTCAGCTCTACATACATATCCAAGTTGCCTTGAAACTTGTAGTGCCTTCTCAGGACTCACTGGGACTAGTGGTGCATGTTTTGAGGTAGCTTGAGCAAAGGCCTTCCACAGCACAGTGCTCTGGGAGTCAGGAGACAACAATGTTATGGTTCTTGTAGTTTTGGGGTGCCCATGCACTGAGAGGATCTGTACCTTTTTTGCAAATTGCCCTAGCTTTCTTGGACAGGAGGGGATGTATGGAATCAGTTTGCTTATATCCTGTACAACCTCCTTGAAATGTACCTGGAAACTTGTTTTATGATCAAAAAATCTGTGCTTCTCCAGACCTTTCTCCAGTTTCATCATCTGACTCTTTAAGCAGCTGAAGGGAAATAGAGCTGTATTCTCAGATGAAGGCTTATGGCCTCCTACTCGGGATCAGCGCAGCACTCAGAGTTGTGGCTCTCGGAAGAAGAGAAAACAGGATATTGGACAGGGGAAAAATGTGCTGGAATGAAATAATGGGAGGAAACCCTGTTGAATCCAGTCTATATACATCCCTCTATATTCTGTTCCTATAGGATTCCTGCAGTGCAGAAGGGTTGGGGGGGTGTATGTCATAGGTATTTGCTTTGCATGGATCTTTCACCCTGTGAATTGTACTCTGCTTATAACTTAAATGAACCTGAAAACTGAAAGCAGTATTCAAAAGACAAATGCCAAGATTTTCCTGGTTTCCAACCAAAACTCTAATGCTTTCTCAAAAGTAGTAAACAGGAAGAGTTCATTTGAAACTCCACCCAAAAGTTGGTCTCAGTTCATTCAATCCACAGTCCAAGTTCACTTCAGGGTTTCACAAACAGATCTTGAGGCAGTCCTGAGAGCTTCACCTACTTTCCTGTTTTTCCCATTGTGGAAGTTGCGGCACTCATAGCTGATATTTCCCTACTGAGGCTTTATATGTGTCCTGTTCCTAGTGAGGAAATCAAATGCAGAGTTTCCTAGTGTAGAATTCGGGTTTTAAAATCCTGGCCTTGGGTGGCAGAGGAAGGCAAAGTACAAAAAGGGAGATGAAGTGCTCATGTTTAGATTCTCACCTAGTCCCTTGCCAACAACAGAATATCTACAAACGTCTTTGAGATAAATGGACCCCTCCAATGACCTGATATGGGTGTTTCTCTTTTCTATTTTTTAGAGTGCCAGACTCCATACATAAGTCCTTAGAAAGGCAAATGCTTCCAATCCCACGAAGAAGAGAACATTGTTTACACCTATTTAAAAAATAAACCACCTGTAGCCAAGACTACAACCACCTTGTATTTTAAAGCCATCATTCAAGATTTGTTACTTGACAGTTCCTGTCTAAAGCTACAATATATGCTGCATTTATTGAAGTTCTGTATGTCAAACTAAAAAACAAAAAAAGAAGGGGAAGGAAAAAAACCCTATGAACGTATAGCATTTAAAAAACTGAAGCAGAATCAGCAAGGAATCACTTTCAGCAGATCGAGTAAAATTGTGTCTTGGGCATGGAACCAAAGTTACAACAGGACAAGCTATCCCTGCCATGCAGGGGGGTCATTTTAAGTGTAACAACGACATCCCATGAAAGGATCGCTAATAAAGGGACAGAGCAGGAGAAACGCATTCAAAACTTTGAGGGGATACTGACAGTAAAACATTCAGTTTGAAACATCTGGCTTTCTAACTACAGGGAATCTCTCTCTCTCTCTCTCTCTCTTTTTGGTTTAACTCAGGAACAATGACAGCTGCAATGTGAACAAAAGGAAAAAAATATGCACTCTGTTTTGTTTCATGAAGGGGCAGAACCTGGGCATCAGATAGGTGGTGGGGACATAACCATACCACCACCAAGAGTGGCAAGGGAAGGGAAGGATGTAGGTGATGACTGACATCATGAAGATTTCTAACCACGCTAATGAAGATTTCTGACCATGCTGTAGCCTTACCTTTCTTTACGATCCCTCTACAAAGAACAGCGTGTTAACTGGTAGCTACTTTTTGAATGTTTTATGGCTGGCACAAGAAGAAAATGACCAGGCTTGGTTTTTATTAATGTTTCTAATACTGCATGTAGAAACATAGAAATGAGGATCAAAAATGGCTCCTGAGAAAGTGTGTCAGAGGGGGAAACTTGTGTTACCCCCTCCTGCAAAAAGCTGACTTCCCAGTTTGTCTAAATTTGTATGCTGATTAACATTTGAAACTGTTACAGATATCTCGGTTTGGTTTGTCAAAATAACATTTTGTTAGCTGGCTTCCTGACCAACAGTACATAAACCAAAAACAGGTGAAAGATGGGCAAATGCATGCCAAGTGTAAGACTTTGAGGCTGGTTCTATTTTCATGATTAAGGAAGCGTGAAAGAAACGGTTTGCCTTTCCACGTATGACCTACTTACCTAGTTGCAAAGCATGGGATCCCATCTTCCCACCCTAACTCGGGTCACACGTATCATCCTAGTAAATCAATGCAACCAAACCTTGAGAAGTACCAAACACCTGCAATGCACATCAAGAATTAAATCTACATCTTGGCAGGGGGCAGAGGCCACACATCTAACAGATCGGGAGGGAAGAGGGAGAGGTGACTTCTGCCTGTCTCTTGCTAACTTGCTGTTTGACACATACAAGCCACGTCACCTCAGCTAGCCTGTTTTACTTCCCACCTTGATAGCTTTTTAGGGAAACAAATAGGATTTTGCCCAACACAATAGGATTTTCATCTTGGCTGGGACCTCCATGTGCTGTGATAATACCAAAAAATAAGGGCCAGCAAACAGGCTGTGTTATTTCCATCCTCAACATTGGGTTTATGTTGGGTTTAAACACAGCATTTCATCAGATCTCAAAGCACTTTATAAAGGAGGTCCACATCATTTTACAGATGAGAAAACTGAGGCACAGAGGTGAAATGACTTGCTGAACTTTACCCCAACAGGTCACTCGTAAACTCTAGTTCTCCTGAGCCCCAACCATTAGTCCATGTTGCTCAGGTCTTGCACCTGACCCTTCGCAAGGAACCTACATCATACCAAGTTTGAGATGCCCAGACCCTCCCACATTTGCATATGGGACTTCTCACATACGTAAGGATGATTCATCCATGTGGATTGCAATACCAGATCTCCTTCTACAGGAAGCCCAGTCATCATCATTTACTGCATGCCACATGCTGGTGCTGGGATTCGCATCCAGTTTGGAAGCTTGTTGTGCATGATTGCTTTTTTTTCCTCAAAATAATTTAAAAAATAAAAGAACCTCAACTTCATAAGCAACCAGTTTAGCAAAAAGGGTGCACTGAATTCTGCATTTGAATTTGCATTCATTGTTTCGTCTTAAAGCGGACCAGTAGACAGACATGCTGAATTAATGCAATTTCACTACAACCTCTCTGTTCAGAGGAGACTCCCTCTCTGCCTCCCCCTCTCCTCCCCCGGTGTAGAAGAGTCTATGCATCAGGTTAGCTTAAACCTACCATATGTGCTTTCCGTGGGTGCTGGTAGCAATAGAGAGTTGTAACTTTGAATCCAGGACCATGACATTTTCCCACATTCATGTGCTGTTATAGCACTGAGCAGCCTTTGCCCCTATTTATTAGTTGCAAAGATGCTTTGCAAAGCATATTTATCAGTTGCAAAGATGAGTTCCTTCTCTTCTTTTTTGCCTGTGCCATTAATTTTTTTTTCTATGTGTCTTTTGGTGTCCTGTGAAACCTCAGGCCAAGCATAGAAATCAAATGAGCTGAGGGTTAAATGTGGCATATTACTGGCTTTTACTTGCCATCTTCATGCAAGTGAGTAGTCACAGCAAAGTCACAGGCAAGACATAAGCAAGAGTGGTACCCTGCGTTCTGTGATGTTGAATTACCTCATTAGAGCCTGTGACCTCACTTCTGCTACAAGACAACTTTGGTCTCACCCCGGATCACTTGGTTTCAGTCAATAAAAGCAAGAATGTGTAAGGCATATAAAAATGCCAGGTATCAGAATTAACTTTTGAATCCATTTGGGACAGCTTTTCTCTTTAGACCCTCTGAAATGCATTATACATCCTGATGAATCTTTGGCTCCCTCACGCACCCTATAATGCATCTGCTTTCAGTGCCTTGTCTCTGATTTGTATGTCTCATTCCTGACTTCTCCACTGGCAGAGTTGATGGGTACCTCATTCTTCAGTAATTTTTTTTCCTTCTGTGTAGTAATTAACTGCTTGGCCCTTGGGAGAGGGGTTGGAAAAAATTGAAGTTCACTAAACAGAACATTTAAACATTTTCAATGGCACTTACACACCCAAATCAAATACATGGATATTTAAGAGTAAAAGCTGAGCTGGGCTTCCTTACTGAAGAATTTTACAATAATAGAAATACTGCAGTACCACCCATGGATGATGGAGCATTTGGACCATTACTGCAGCATGCTTTTTGTACTTTCTTTTTATAAGGGCCTGTCACAGGATTGAGCTCTAAACACCTAATTCTCCATATGTAATTGCCATGTACAAGTTTGACTCATGGTAAATGCAAGTTGTTGAAATTGGAGATTCGAACTTAGAAGCTGGAGTTGGGATGCCTTTGAAAATATGGGACAGTGAATATTCCTATGTGCAGTACAGGTCATCCAAACCCCATCTAGGCAAACTTGTTGGAAGCTCACATGTCCCCCACCTGTGGTATATCACAATCAATGCACATAACATTTATTTCTTTACAGCGTATGCGTTGTCTGATTTTGGTCTGACATCAGATCTTGCCATTAATTTGTTACCTGTGTGTGGGTGTGGCTTTGGTTTAATGCATTATTTCTGCCTGCAATGCTCTTCACTAAATGGATTATATTCTGTCCTCTCTTAAATATGTGCCACCCCACTAACCGCAGTGGGACCAAGGAAGTTATTAACCTGAGGTCAGCATGTGGCCCACTGTGTTTTAAAGGCAATGTTACAAACAGTTTTCACAGACCAGACCTGCTGTCATTGATTTCAGTGGCTAAACCCTCCTTGGATTCAGTGGAAGTAAGCTGAGGCCTAATGATGGCAACAGACAGTGTTGGGATCAGTCTAGGAAACAATTACCATTGCTTGAAGCCCCCTGTAACAGCTGATGTATTCCAACACTGTCATGGTAATTACATGGTGTATGTGTGTGCATGCTCATCCTCTCTCTCGCTCTCTCTCTCGCTGTCTCAAACACACACACACACACACACACACACACACACACACACACACACACACCCATCCTTTTGATAGGCCTCTGGATGAGATAAACAATCCATCATCATCTCTTTGTGGATTGTAAACGTCCTGTGAAAGACCCCCTTGGAATGGACTGCTAGATTTCCTCCAGCAGCCTGAAAAACAACAGCTGTTTCACACCTCTGTAACAAACTGTGCCTAATACCCACCCATTGACATCAACTATACAAACTTTCTACAGTCAGCCAGATCAAAATGAGTTCAACTTTTTAATACACACACACACACCCTATATATATGTATGTTGTGCATATATATATATATATATATTTATATATATATATCTACCCCTGATGTATATAGTAGTTTGTTGTTATAGCTTATAAAAGTGTACTTCCAATCCTAGAAATGATGACTTGGGCCAAGGGTTGTTCAAATGACACAACTGATAAACCCCTCGCGGTTTAGTTTTTCATTCCATTGCCTATGTGATGCTTTTTCTTTCTTTGATCACTGTCCTGCAGCGTTTTTCCTGCTTTATCTGTGTTGTTCCTGAAGTCCACTGAAGCAGAGTATTGAGAATCCTCCCTCAAATTAGCCTTGTAGAACAGCCAAAAAAAAAATAGTCATGACTATTTGCTAGCCTTTTGGCATGGCAAACACAGGGTTTCCAAAGGGCAATAAGCTATTGTGCACAGGTCAGCAGTATTAATGTCAGCAGGGGTCACAGTTCTGAGATCTCATTTTGAAATGCCTAGAGATGTATGTGTTAAACCTTCCACCATAATCATAGTGGGAAGATCCTCTGAACCACCAAAGTTTTCAGTTCAATTGATTCTCTTGTGAACTGAACTGGCCAGGCCTTCATTCTCACTGAGGCTGGGTTCGATAAAGAGCCTCCTAGCCTTTGGCGACCCAGTAGGGTTTCCTTTTCTCCTTTGCATCAGCACCTGTACATATTTTGCTTCCATTTTTGTGTCTCTTCCCTAAAAGAACTGTAAATGAATTGGCAGAATGACCCTTTGATAAACACTGAACATGTATATGTATTATATGTATTAACGTGTAGATGAGAATCCTTACTGTATGTAAAGTTTTATGAATGGTTATTTTTTAATTTATGTATTTAATATAGGATTCAATGACCTCTGGTGTTTTAGTTTGTATAAAAAAAATAAAACAGGAGCATTTTTAAAAACCTCACTTTACATTCACTGACATGTTCAGAATCTGTTTGGTTGGCACATGGTGGCGATGAGAGGGCAAAACACTCTGCTCCTCTCCCTGCTCATTCCCACATGCTAAGAAGAAGGCCTGGCTATTGTAGTAGGGCAGTCAGGTATTGTGATCTGGTAACATAACACAGGCTCAGTCCTAACCTTATGAAGGGCTTCACTAGCAGCATAACTTATAATTTCGGCACCCTGGGCAATGGGGTGAGGCAGGGAGATGGGGGAAGGAGTGATGAGCACTTCTTCCCATATATGAGCTGCTGCTTCCTCAACACAAGCTCCACAAACACAAGCTACAGCAGTGGTGGCATCAGCTCCCTGGGGCTGCCATTCAGGTGCCCCCTCTAAGTTGGTGCCTAGGGCTGATACCCTGCTTGCTGCCCACCCCCCCAAGTTACACTGCTGGGCTTTGCCAGGTTTTTGTGCTTTAGGAGAGACACTGGCGCTAACTGTTTCGAAAGACAGGGCAGGGAAATTCTTTTCTCCCCAACGTATGTGTAGACCAAACCTGCTAATATTTTCTCTGCAAGTGGAAATTGTCTCTCTTCCCGGGCTTGTACTGACAAGACAGACAGGAGCAGGCAAGCAGTCTGTCTGTCTTTGGAGAACCAAAATCCAGTTCTCCAAGGGGGTTTCCCCAGGGCCTTTCTGCATGGTCACAGCTACCCAGAGCTCCTGCCAGGAACGCGTGCCTGCATACCTCCTGTTACCAGTCTGTGCTGGTGTGTGCCATGGAAACATCACACAAGCACGAAGATAAGCAGCTGTTGGAAAATTGGTGCCATAATCCTTTTTCTTTTTAATACTGAACACACAGCCTGTGGCAATACCTAGGCCTATAGCATAAATAACTCAATCGCATGGTAGTCATGGGGTGCTGTGACCAACTGCGTTGCTGGGAGGAACATCCAGTAATCCCACTCATACAATCCTGCTTCTCCCTCATGTTGCAGGGTTGTTGGTTGTAGCCATGTTGATCTAAGGACATCAGCAGGCAAAGCTCTTTGGGTAGACGTGATATCTTTTATTAGACCAACTGAGTAGTTGGCAAAAAGTTCTTGGCAAGCTTTCGGGAGCAATCACCCTTCTTCCTATGCCAAGAGAGACTCCCTATGCCTGAAGAAGGGTGACTGCGCCCAAAAGCTTGCCAAGAACTTTTTTCCAACTGCTCAGTTAGTCTAATAAAAGATATCACATCTACTCAAAGAGCCTTGCCTGCTTCTCCCTCAGACATTTCCCTTGGCAGGTTTATCCTTGGCAGGATTTCATTATCTATAGCTATGCCCTAACTACCTTCTTGCCTTGAGTGAATCAGCCACAGGCTTCCCAAGG
The DNA here is from genome assembly GCF_000455745.1 of Alligator sinensis. Classification (NCBI taxonomy): domain Eukaryota; kingdom Metazoa; phylum Chordata; order Crocodylia; family Alligatoridae; genus Alligator; species Alligator sinensis. Next base: position 61,326 of record NW_005842337.1, on the reverse strand, counting down.
CTCCAATGGCTTTCTAATAGGCCCGTGAAATTTTTATGGAGGTTTTAAAACAAAACTTTCCTTTTGAAGAGTAAATTCCATTGTGGTCAAGGTTACTGTCTCGGCTGTGTTTCTGCAGCACCCTCGACACTAGCATTACTGCTGCATAGTAATGAGCTCCGTGACTGTACTCTGAAGTGACTGCAAAAAAAAGAGCTTAAAACATCTTGGAGCAGTACTCTCTCATTACGGCTGCAGGCAGTGACATCTATAACCCCCGCACAAGCAAATAAATCCTGGGCAGTTTTATATGCCCAGGGAGTGTGATTTGAGTTGCCATGGATTATGACAACTTTTTATAGCAACACAAATTATCTGATAAATACTGTAGGCTTGTTGTGGTATCTCAAAACATCTAGCATTGTATGTGGTGATAAACAAATGGAACAAGGGCGCTACTTTTTAAATGATTAATAAAAACCATAAAAGATAAACGTGTTTATACTTAATATGGTGTACTCTCATTCTCTCTGGCTCTGCATTTCTAATCTACCCAATCCCCAAGAGAGCAAAATCAGCAATTAGCTGCTAGCTCCCTTAAAGCCTTAGCAGGTTTCTGGTTTAAAAGGAGATCATTAAGTTGAGATGTACTTTTACCCGTGGTATTTGACCACTGAAATCTGGAGTTTTGTTGTGATGCATCATCATAAAACTGGGCCTATTTGAAAAATTGGGTATTGGTTTGGTTGAGGGTTTCAATTATCTCAGCATTCAGGGGTCTTGGTTTTGGGTATTTCTTCTAAACACCTTTATAGCAAGGCACCATCCCCGTATATGTACACTCATCTTTTCTGTTGTGATGTTCCTAATCATTGTTGACTTTCTCATACACCCAGGCTCTGCCATGCAGAGATTCAGCACCCAAATAATAGTATAGAGTCCTTCTTCTTGTCTCAGAGTTATATCCTATTTATATGCAATCCCAAACATGACTACAGGAAACATCAAGCTAGCATTAAAATAGGCCATGAATATGGCTACTTCAGTGCTTTGATGAAGTTCCTAAGTCTCATCACAGGATGGCAGCATTCTTCTTCCAGCTTTTTCCTCCCCCTCCCCAGATATGGGTTGGGTCACTGGCAGCCTAAAGAAGTCTGTGCAGCTTTTCTTTGTGAGTTTCAAAACCCAATTTCACCCCTCAATTTCCTCTGTATATTTGGTCCTCCTTGAAGTGTACATGCAAAAGAGATGTTAATCACAGAACAAGTCTTGGCTTATTCTGCTGCTATATTTGGTCACAACTTGGGGGGAAAAAAGTCTACTCAATAGACTCATTTTTGCAAGCATCTACTATGTCTCATGTGGGGGACTGGGCTGGCTCAGCAAGGGCAGATGCAGTAAATTAACATCCAGATCTAACAGACTCAGCATTCAGAGCGAGCCTTGGAACTAATTAATTACACACACAATTCAGTCTCGCTCTTGTGCCAGATGAAAAAAAAGGGGGAAAGGTCAATCTGAATCACTCCCTAATTTTTAGAATGTGAAGACATATGATTTTTTTTGCCTCTGTTTGTAGACATAAAAGAATAATTTGGAGTGTTTAGCTTTTTTCTCCCTGTGGGATGTTCTTTGTGGTAGTGTCCTCCCTATGATTTTTCTCAGACTCATCCGCTTGAACCATTAATGCACTTTGGGCCAGGTTATAATCTCAGTTACACTTAGGGGGTAAACACAGAATGATACCTTTGGCCACATCCAGACAAGTGCAGACTTTTGGTTCCCCAGGGAATGCCTGTGGCACACGGCAAGTTACCCCAGGGGCAGTAGGGGACCCCAGCAGCCTTACCTGGGGTCCTGGAGGCCTCCTGGGGCTGCAGCAGCAGCGATCCTGCTGGGTGGAGCCTAGGTGGCTGCAGCAATGTACCTCCAGGTGGCCCGGCTCCAGTTTTCAGCAGCCTACTGCCCATGCATGCGCTGCTCCAAGTTTTTTTTCCACCCTTTTTTTACCCCCGGATATTCAAGGGTCAAAAAAATCTGCAGAAAAAAACTGGACCAGCTCATACACGGGCAGCGCACCCTTGCAGGACAAAGAACACCTGACTGTGCAGGATGTGGCGCTGCAGACGTGTTTGTGGCACCACATACCGCACGGCTGTGCTCGTCTGGATGTGCCCTTTGATTCTAAATACTCTGGATCTACACTAATGCAAATGAGACCACTGTCTGGCTTACTGACCTTCCAATTGTGTGAAGCTGAGTAAATAACCCAATGAGTCAACTGATCCATTAATTCAGCCTCTTTGTCTTTGTGGACTCTATACACAGATCACACTTTCCTTAGGTATCTTTGTTGTTTAAAATTATAAGCCAAATAGCTTCTGCAACTAATTGTTGGTGGTCTGGAGCGTGTTTCTAGTCAGTGCATGTGAATATTCAACAATCAGAATCCTAGCTCTTTTGAATGAACCCTTGTGTCTTGTTTCCTATTGGATAAGCCTGACTTGGAAACACATTCCCAAATTAAGACTTTGAAATACCTCTTTTGTGACTCTTACAGTATTCTCCAGTATCTGAACTCGTATGGTTGCATGCTAGAACACTGGTGGGTGATAAACTCAGACATGCGAAAGTGCAGATGAAGCAAATTTACATACTATTAAATAACCATTATTGAAAAAATGTTTAGCAGTAGCTTATCTGGTTCTGGAAACATATTAATGAAACCAGTGATAACAGTCATAGAAAAGAGGAGCATTTTCTCCCACTGTTGCTAGGGACTCATAAGTCTGAGATATAGATAGTATTTTCCACTATCATTCCCAAACAGTGCACAAGTACATTTCATTTGAATAATGTTCCAAAAGGGCCGCAGACTTATGATTTAGATACTTTAATACCTTCTCCTCCCTCTCTGCAGAGAAAAGCCTATAAAAGTGATATATGGCATAGCTGAAAATGGGTCTTAGAGCTGGTAGTACTAATCAGATGAATCTGTCTGCATGTTACTTCTGTGTATGAAGGGGAATAAAGAATGGACATCTGTTACTGCTGTGGACTGTACTGTTTATGATAAAGTCATGCCATTGGGTAAACACAGTCTCTGAAAGAACTGACCCAGGTTTGTTGGGAGCAAATGGAATGAAACAGAGTTTCAGACTTGGATTCTTTGTAGGATACTGTACAATGTACCAGACGGACCCAGGAACTAACCCTTTTATTGAAAATGCATATTACACTGTCTTATACCATCAGCTGACATACTGCTGCAAAACCACCTTATTTGGCAATCCAGAGGCCATAATAAGAGAGATTTCCGTAGCCCGCAGACTCCTGGCATCTTCCTGATGGCCCTTCTGAAACACTCACATGCTTATAGAGTTGAATAGGGATGACTAAAGGCAGGATTTGGGGGAGCACTTAACTGCCACTGAAAGTCAAAGAGCTGGACACTGAACTCTCATAGGTGGTTTTAAAAAATCTTACTTTACATCTATGTACATTCACATCCAATGTTTCCAAAGCAATCAAGGAGAACAGGAAAAGTTGTCTTGGCCTTTTCTGGGAGGCTAAGAATTCAGCCTAGTAGGATGAAGTCATGTTTTCCTCCCACAGAACAGATTTGCTGTGACTTAGGCTGCCAATTTAACCTGGGCTATTCAGCAGCAAGAAACCTTTTCCAAAGGGAACTCTGCTTCTCACATTAACAAACAAGAGATAAAATGGTCTTGCTCAAATTACAATAAGCTGTAAAAGAAAGCTTAGCCTACTTTAGAACTGCTACATTGAGTTTCATCCCTGCTAACAGCAGTAATTTCCCCGGTTGCTTGCCAAGGAGCCGTTCTACCGTAGCTTTCACCTAGAACAGTACTTCTCAACTTCGTTAGAATCAAAGCACCCTTCAGAAAATGCCAGCTCATAGTTTTCACTTGTTTTTTGACTACAGAAAAATAACTGACCAATTCTTCTGGTGTAAAAAAGGACCTCAGAAAGACGACAGCAGGTCAGAAGGTTTCTTAACACTATCTTATTTGAAATGCCTGGGTTTATTTTAGGAATCATGTTTGCACACCTACCAGCGCTAACATTGTGTGGCACGCTACAGCACCCTTCAAAGGATCTTGGGGTACCCTACGGTATCACAGCCCCCTGGTTGAGAATCACTGGACTGGAACCTTAGCCACAAACTGTGTCCCATTGATCTGGCCTCCAAATGGGATTACAGGTACGCAGGAGGATTCCTCATCAAACAAAGCAAAGCCTCTGTCACACAGTAAAGTCAATACTTTGTAAAGTCAGCTTGAAATGGAGTTTGCTAAGAATAATTGTCATATGTGCTAGTTTCACAAACATTGGGCACATCTACATGTGCAATTAGTGAGCCTCAATAAATTCTGGTACAATTCTCGCCAGAGTCAGCTGCTCCCAAGCACAGTGTCTTCACATGCACCCGGGACCACAGCAGTTTGAGCTGAGGCAAAGCAGCTCCAGGCTGGCAGCAGGCTAGGGGGTCAGCCCCGGGCTCTGGGTCCTGGCATCAGGCAGTGGATGATCTGGCTGGGGCATGAAAGTGCCCAAATTGTAGAGCCATGTGGCTAGGTGGCAGGCAGGGGTCTGGCCCCCTCCTGCCTGGACTGACCGGGCACAGTTTATAGCCAGGTCAGCATTTATACATTCATTTTTGTGCAGTTATTTTTGCTGCCATAAGTACTATCTTATGGCAGTGAAAATTAGCCTGTTGCAGTCTAATAGCATCGTATGTATACACTGTAACGCTTTATACCACAGCAAATTAGTCTACTGTGTAGTTAAGTGCACATGTAGATGCACCCATTAGGACTTAGATGGCAAATAACCTGATATTAATAAGGACTTTCACACTGAGGCAAACATTCACCTACAAGATGAGAAACAGCTCTCTGATTTGTCAGCATTAACACTACAAGGGCTACTCAAATGAGTTGATGTGCTGTACACTGTGATTTAAACCTCCACTGCAGTTCCCTCACAGGCATGTATATTTTGCAGCACTGGGAATTTATTAAAGGACTTTACTAGATAAGACCCTGAGCTGGAACTATGGGACAAACCACCCCACTCTTGTTTCCTGCCCCAACTGGTGGAAAAGTTCAGATTCATGCTTTGCAACCAGTGCCTATGCCTAGAATGGGTACAATAAGACCAGCATGTGTCTGATCAAACTTTGGGGAAGTTCCTGTTTCAAACCAAACCTGAATCTGAACACGTGACTATGACCCATGTGTCATAATATATCCTCTTATGTTTACATGCGGCTTTCATCCTTCCCAACCCATCTATTCCTTCCATTTGGTTCTGGGATATTTGATTCTTCTGTTAGACTCTTACTGGCCACCAATCTGCACAGCAAAGCACTGGCAAGTTACAGATACCTTGTAGTGATTTTGATCCAAACCCAAGTAGAGGGGGAACAGACACAAAAAGCTTTTATTTCATTCCAACACAAATATTGGCAAAGAGGCTGCAGGTTAACTGGGACAATATATTTTTTTAATGTGCCTGCCCAAAGCAAAGCATTGGGCTGTCAATCTGGAAACCTGGGTTCATATTCCTTGCTCCACCACTGATTCTTTCTTTGATCTGGGGCACGTTACTTCATTTTTCCATGCCTGAGTTTCCCATCTATCAAGTGTATTGTGAAGCTTTATGATCTTAGAAATGGACAACGGTACAGAATAAAAGGTCTCCCTTCTGAAGGCTGTTTTACTCGGCTGAAGCCTGCATGGGAGGTGGTGGATGTGTTGAGTCCTTGCATGACTCGTGTCATAAGTAAGTCCTTCCACCAACACAGAGGCTCGGAAATGCTGATGTGACAGTCCTCCACTTCAAACATGCAGTGGACAGTTCATACGTGGCAATAAATGCTTTTCCTCCCACAAAATCCTTGGGTGTGGCATTCTCCTGACACTTCCCGGCCTTCCTATGCTCATGAAAACACATTGGGCCCGTCACACTTTTGCTGAGTGTTTCATTCTGCAGAGAAGAATCAGTGCCTTCATGCTCCTACTCAGGGCGGCAGCACAGCAATGCTTTTATTGCAGTTGTTGTCAGAGAGACAAAATATTATTTTGTCTTTCTGGGGAAGCCCATAAGCCCATAGGCAGAAGGAAAGCACAAACAGTAGAGGCACTGTGGACCACAATAGAGACCTTGTGGAGGGGAGCTGCCAACGACAGTCTTAGAGGACAAATGGAAAGCACATTTTTGAAGTTCAAAGTAGTAGCTGGGTGGTGTCTTTTACAATCTTTCATGCTGAAGTCCACTGCAACCCTAAACGAAGCATGTTTTATAGCCCAGTCTGAGGATGCCTCGTTTACTTTAAAGAGCCATTCATTATTCTTCTCTGTGATCCACTGGGATCTGGATCTGGAAAGTGAAATGGCAGCTTTCTGCCAGACTAAGATAATACAATACATTAAAGGCTACACGTTCATATATGGATTCAGATCCATACTTCCTAAGTGTTCAAAGGTACCCAAGCCCACGTACAAAGCCCTCTTAAAATAAGGAATGAAGCAAAGAGGTCCTGCCACACACACTCTTACTTGCCCTTGGTTATTTTACCAAACCAAAAGGGCCTTGACATGAAAAGGCAACAGAGTTACAGTCGAATCAAAGGGAAACGTTGTGCACGTAAGGCAATCTAGGGGCTGTGAAACAAGCATCACTTGTTTAGTTTACCAATAGGAAGGCTGAGAGGGGGAATCTAATTTCTGTCTATAAATACCTCCATGTCAGGTGGAGAGGGAGAGGAAGAGCTATTTAAGCTGAAGAATAGCGGTGGCCCAAAAACAAATGGGTATAAGCTGCCCATCTACAGGTTTAGGCTGCAAGAAAGCTGCTCAGACCATCAGAGCAACATGGGTTTGGGGTCAACATAGGGATATTTTAACCCTCTTCCAAAGCATCTATTATTGATTATTCAGGAATGGACACTGAGTGGGATGGATTACTATCCAGTTTCAATTTGGCTGGATGGGCCATCTAAATTAGGTGGGACATTTCTGCCTTCCGGCTTGTTAAGGGCTGAAATACTTTGCACTATTTTATTTGCACAGCAGCACTGCTCTATCCATGTCTGTTGAAGCCATTTCCGTGTAACAAATGTAAAGACCTTGAGCATTGCTGTGCACTGGACTGCAATGAGGAGCTAAGGGGCCAGATTATGATTTTACACCAATTTTACACTGAGATAACTCCACTGAGTTATTCCTGTTTACTCTAAAGTGAGAGGACCACGGGACCAAAAGTAATTTAATGGCATACAGTGTCCTCCCTCTCTCCAGCTCCAAGTGGACAGGCATCCATTTAAAGGAAGGCTCATCATGATCATTGTCATCTTACAACAGTTTTGGTAAGTAGGCCAAGAACTGAATATACATGGAAAATAAATTGCCTGTAATCCCCGCAATTTGCCACCCCAGGTCACAGCAGAAATTGTTTGGTGGTATAATGGGAGCAGACTAAAAGAGGAACAGGAGAACTTGCACTGCTCTTGTTCATAATACATGCATCTTTTGAAACAAAAAGAATCTCAGCCCCTGGGGCTACAGATGTGGGCTTTTTCCAAAGCACTAAATCTATTTAAAAGCATCTGAATATGCAAACAGAAGAGAGGGATCAGGACCTCTGACTTCCCAGAAATACTGCCTCATACATCAACATGAGAGAGAGAAACTGCCCTGATGATAAGGGACTATTCCGCTTTGCCAGACTTGTTCACTTAAAATACCAGCCGTGCACTAGACTGATAAAAAGCACCAGCTCTGGAGCCTTGCCATTGATTCTGAAGACTTACAGCAAGACGCATTCCTCCCCAAAGGCTGTCAGCAAGCTGTCTGCCATCATATTAGCATAGTAGTATGGCCCACACAAAAGAACTTAGCAGTTTCTTCCTGGAAAAGGCAGCTTCCATGCCAACATTTTGAGTGGGAAGGAACAGCCATGCTACCACTCAATCCAGGGGCTGGGCTGTCCATCTGTTCTGACAGCTATCAACATACAGGATCAATCTAATTCATTGCATCCTTGATTGGTATTGTAAAACCAGAAATTATGGGGCAGACTTCATCAGACTGTATTTCAGAGTAAGGAAAGTAGGCAGTATTTGGACTAAGCTCCTGATGTTGATGTTTTCACCAGTGTCAAGCAGGAGTACTTCTATTGAAGTACTGGTGGTGATATCAAACCAGAAACATAGGGTGCCTATACACAAGCAGCGAGGTTGCTCTGACGCGCTGTAATTATGGAGCATCAGAGCAGACTTGATTGATCAAGTCTACTGGAGCCTGGTAGTTACTGTGCTCCAGCAGACTCCAGGCTGCGGGGGCTGCCTGTCCCTTTTTCAGGCTCTGGGGCCTGGGAGCATGGTGACCTCCCCTTGTGGGGTCTGCTCCCTTTTGGGGTCTCTGGTGCGCCAGCTGGAGGAGCTCCAGGCCACAGTCCAGAGACTGCGTGCCATCAGGGACTGCGAGCAGGAGATAGACTCCTACGGCCAGGCCCTTCTCCCCCGGGAGGCAGAGGGTAGACCACAGTCCCCCTCCACGCCAAAGGAGGACTTTGGGACCTCCTGCTGTGTCCAGCCAGGTGCATGGACCAAGGTGGTCAAGGGCCCTAAGGCCCGCCGCACCAAGGCTCCTACTCCACCAGAACTGAGCAACAGGTACGC
>NW_005842337.1:16544-50270 GCF_000455745.1 Alligator sinensis | reverse complement strand
GGCTAGGATCTGGAACCAACTTCCAAGGGAAGCGGTGCTGGCTCCTACCCTGGGGGTCTTTAAGAAGTGACTTGATGCCTACCTGGCTGGGGTCATTTGAGCCCAGTTTTATTCCTGCCCAGGCAGGGGGTCGGACTTGAAGATCTACAAGGTCCCTTCCGACCCGACTTCTATGATTCTATCAGGAAGTTCATGCGACTGCCCAACTGAAACTACTAAGATCACCCAAGTCAAACTATGGTAGAAGAAGCTGCTATTATTGAAAACAGAAGGAAAGAATGGGATAAGAGGCAGTCCCAGCTCCCTTTTGAAACTCCCCCTCCCCGACAGTGTCCTGGACTGTGCCCACTCAAGACCAAATGGTAAGGTGCACATTGGTGTTCAACGCTGATAAATGCAAGGTTCTCCACCTTGGGGGGAAAAAAACCCACCGCATCCTTATAGGCTCAGCAGTGCTATGTTGGCTAGCACTATGGAAGAAAGAGACTTGGGGGTCATCATTGACCACAAGATGAACATGAGCCTGCAATGCGATGCGGCAGCTAGTAAAGTGACCAAAACGCTGGCTTGCATCCATAGATGCTTCTCAAGCAAATCCCGGGATGTCATTCTCCCCCTGTACTCGGCCTTAGTGAGGCCGCAGCTGGAGTACTGTGTCCAGTTTTGGGCTCCACAATTCAAAAAGGATGTGGAGAAGCTTGAGAGAGTCCAGAGAAGAGCCACGCGCATGATCAGAGGTCAGGGAAGCAGACCCTACGATGACAGGCTGAGAGCCCTGGGGCTCTTTAGCCTGAAAAAGCGCAGGCTCAGGGGTGATCTGATGGCCACCTACAAGTTTATCAGGGGTGACCACCAGTATCTGGGGGAACGTTTGTTCACCAGAGCGCCCCAAGGGATGACGAGGTCAAATGGTCACAAACTACTTCAAGATCGTTTCAGGCTGGACATAAGGAAGAACTTCTTTACTGTCCGAGCCCCCAAGGTCTGGAACAGCCTGCCACCGGAGGTGGTTCAAGCACCTTCATTGAACACCTTCAAGATGAAACTGGATGCTTATCTTGCTGGGATCCTATGACCCCAGCTGACTTCCTGCCCTTTGGGCGGGGGGATGGACTCCATGATCTTCCGAGGTCCCTTCCAGCCCTGATGTCTATGAAATCTATGAAAGTCTTATGTATCAGTGTCCCTGCACTTAAAAGCTTGTTCGATGAGCTTTAGTTAAAGTGCTCCTACCGCCATTTTTAAGCATGGGGATGCTGATACACAAGACACTCCAGGCGCTTTAATCAGAGCGATTCTCAGAGCCACTCTAATTAAAGTGCACCTCTCCCTCCCCCTCCACTCCCAGACCATGTGTATGTGCCCAAGTCTAAATCAGATTCTGAAGATTGGTCTGAGCCCCAGCTTTGGTTTTAGATACTAATTTTGTATTTTTGAAAGCAGGAGCTGATCAGATCCAAAAGTGTGTTTTTGCAAAGAATAAGAACAAATCTGAAATTCAGATGTGGAGTCAGAGTCAAATTCTTTATCTTCTACCCAGATAGATCTAGCCATTGAGGGATGTCCAGGTGAGCCTCATACAAGCAACCATTCATTTCTGGGGCTAGTTCTGCTACAGCAAGTTTTGAAGACAAAGAAACATGTAGGAAGCGTGCAGTATTCCTACATGACTCAGGTCTTACCCAGGCTACTGCAATTAAACAGGGTCTGTTGAGTGAAGGACTGAGTCATCAGTGTCTGTCTGTGTCTGTCCTGGGCAGAAAGATGCCAAACAAAGAGCTTGTGTAAAAGGAAATATCATTCTGTCTGCATATTAAAAGGTTTCTCTATGCTACTTTGCCAGCCAATTTGGACAGCAGTAGTTTTCCGTTGTTTGGACATTTATCTAAACACAATAAAAGCCCTAAGGATTGGCAATGGGCCATTTGCGGTGCATCAAGACTGGGCTGGGAGAGCCCCATGCCACTGAGAAGAAATGTGCTTCCTGGCCTTGGTAGGCAGCTTATGTTCACGCTTGTGTCTCTCTCAAATGGAAAGATTGACTGCCACATGAAAAAGTGGGAAAGAAAGAGGACACTATGAAAGAGAGGAGGTAGGACCCATGACCTTTATGTGAACCTTTATGTGACCTTTATTGCTTCTATCATGGCTGAACACAATGTAGCCATTGTGTTCAGCTATGATAGAAGCAACTCACAGAGACTTCACTTCCAGTCCTAGATGGGGCTAAAGACATCCTAGACATCATGCCCTCACTTCCAGAAGTAGGTTTCACATGACCCTTTGTCCGCGTGTTTAAGCCTAATGTTCAATTGAGCAGTGTCAGTCTCCATTTTCAAAAACACATGCTAGATCCTCATTTCCAGCTAGGAACATAACGGGCAGGAAGATGCTGTGCACGTCACTGAAGGTCTCAGATGGGTGACTTACAGAAAAGTATCGGCACTCAGGACTTTAGGAAACTGTAAAGCTCCCCCAGTTACCTGCGTTCAGTAGCTGATTCAAAGACAGAGATGATCATCAAAGTAAAGTATTACTGGTAGAGATAGTTGGAAAAATGCAGAAAAACAGTTCATACCCAATTTTTGAAGGTTTCTTTAAAAATTTCTAATTTCCACTTCAAAATTATAATCACTGTTATTATTACTGGTGATGAGAACATAGTTAAATAGATAAGCTGGTAGATTGATTAATTGGTATTTAAAATACATATTAGGATACAGGGAAACAAATATATATTATAGGCGTCAGTTAACAGGCTCACTGTAGATATTTCCTAGCAGTTCTAAACTGAATAGTGTTTTGATGCCATTAAAAGTTCAGTGAAAATATTTAAATTATTAGCTTTATGAATCCATTGCTTGACACTGAGTCCAATTTCATGATCCAGGCATTAGTTGGCACAAGCTGGCAACAGGTTTGAGGTCTCGTGGTAGAGAAGACAAGATTTCAATTTTAGTTCTTCCATTGAGGCTCAACTTGGTCTTCACATAGACATGGACTTCTTCCTGGAAGCATGACACAGCCACCCTGGTATGGATGCAGGGAGTCCCAGATCTGTAGATTAATGCCACACAGACACTGTAGCAGCACTGAAGCATGTCAGCGGGCATTAAAGGAGTGCTGGATCCTTAGGATCTTCCACTCGGAAGGTGGTACATCACTGAAACAACAGGGGCTGGCATGGTTTTGAAGTGTCAGTGTGTAATTAGGGAGTCTTTAATCCACAGATTATCAGCTCCTCACTCTAAAGCCCCCATCTGTTGTGCACATTGAAAGCATTTTATCTCCGGGCCTGCTCACGCTCAGGCTCACAGGATTTCAGCTTCTCATAAGGCTTTTATTGTTCATGCAAAGTGGCCTGTGTGTATCTGCCAGTTGGTGGCAAGGCATTGGAACAGATTTGGGCTATCATTTTCACACTTGGGTGCTTAATGTTAGGCACTTAGAGTTGTATTTAGGCATATAATTAGTTAGTCTGAGTTGCAGAACCTCCCATGGAAGGTATAAAACATTTGCACTCGAAATAATCCAGATAGTTATAATCCACAGGTACTTCTTATCCATGAATCCCTGTTTCTGAATTACTCATTTCACCTCTGCTGGCTGGTGTTACTGTGTATGTGATTACATGCACAGGTGCTCACACATACATATGTAAACTGCATCTCTTCTAATCAACAGGGATTTATTTCTTCCTGGGGAAACAAAAAAGACAGGCAGTGTTTCCTTACCATGTAGCTATTCTCAGAGATTCTCCCCAGGGAGGCAAGTAAGATTGCATTTAAGGGCTTTACCAGAATCAAACAAAGTTTTTCCCAAGGACCCTGCAAATCAGCAAATTCCTCAGCACCTTCAAGACATGCTCCACAACTTACTGTGTGAGCCGTGAACTAGACCAGTGCGTCTCAACTTTTTTCGTACCAGAACCCATTTGCTAAGATTGATGTCTTGTCTTGATCCACGCCCCATGGGCCATGCTGGGGCCCCTCACTCTCAACCTACAGTTCGCTGCCCCCACCCCTCCAGCCCGGCCAGAGGGGGCCCCCAGCTGCCCCCATCCCACCCCTGAGCAGCAAGTGTGGGCCCCTGCATGTATGGGCACTAGCCCTGTACCGCTGGCCCAGGCATGCAGCTCCCCTCTGCAAAGGACTATCCCCCACCCCTCCACACACACACACACACACCAGCCTCCGGACAGTCCTCTGGACCTCCAACCCCCATTCCCCATGCACTTATCTGCATCCAGCAGCTGGGGCTGCTGCCACATGTGCAGATGCCTGCGGCCTCCAATTGTCCCAGGCAGCCTCTTGCAGGCTGGAAGGCTGCCAGCCTGCAAGGGGAAGCCTGCTCTTTCGCACATTTTTCTGGGACTCGCTTGCGACTCTTTCATATATTCTTTCAACCCACTTTTGGGTCTCGACGCACCAACTGAGAAACACTGAGCTAGACCACTCCTGCAGGGGAAGTTGAAATTGCTTTTCCATCTCCTTTGACTGTTTCAACAAAGCTCAGCACACTGGATTCTGCCTTCATAAAATGATGTAATCAGGGCTTATATCCAGCCATATGGCTATACTTACATTTCCAATACAACCAGTTAACCAGGAAAAGAAAGAGGTCAAATTCTAAATGAATAATCAGAGACATTTCCTTCATGGAACCTTAAATACTCAGAGAAATTTCGCTTTTAAATTTACAAGTACCCAAAAGACTCTAGAGACATCTATTTTTTTTCCTCTGATCAACATCTATTTTTTTACCTCCGATCAACAGTTCAAGCCTTACACCTTTTTCAGGAGTAATATAATGTTGTTATCACTTAATCCATGCTCACTAAGGGTAGAAAAATAATTTATAAATAATAGTTTGGTTGACACATTTTATTACTGTTACAGTTAATAAGCTTTCCAAACACAGATGTCTTCATTATTCAAAATTACCATGACTTTCTCCAGCAAATATCTCTTGGTTGGAGAAATATCTCTTGGTTCATCAACCGTTCATTATAAATATTTGAAAACCACAATTTGTGTGACATGTAGGTTACCTACGTACGTTTCATGGATTTATTTCCGTTTTATGATTGAAAATATATCAATGAACCAATAACAGCACAAAGTTCACAGCGTGTATCAGAGGGTTGCATTAAACAGTGTGCAGCTAAAAATTCACACCAGTATCAGCTCTAAACTATAGTTGGGGTTTTTTTGTATTTGAGCAGATAGGTTTATAATTCACTGAATATCTACACTGGTAAAGTTTGTTCTCCTGAATATTTAGGGAAACACAAAATGAGCAGGAATAAAATCCAAACAAATGTCTTAACGTAGGAATAAATATTTATAATAAAAAATGAGCAGCATTTAGCAAGCTCTATTGAATATGAGGTGGGTTTGGTAGATTCTGGCCACTGCCCAATGGACTAGCATCAATTTAAGAAGTAATCATCAATTGTTGCACCTGACAGCCAGGGACTGAATGAATAATGCACATATCCCTGGCCTATAGGCAGCCTTGAGATGTTAAGGGTAAAGTACATTGCTGGGATACCGTGCAGAGGAAGCTTACTCTACAAGTGCCTATGCTGTATTAATTCTGAGGACTGGAACCTACCCGGAGCTCTTGCACCCAGCATGAACATTAAATCCACAAGCACATACGTGCATTTGCCAGTGTTTGATACTCAAAGTACTCTAAGAGCTCTGTACAAAACAAGGTGACTTGCAGAAGAAATCTATGTGGCTGCAAAAATGATTGCCTTGCTTCATCCGGTTTCCTTTGGACCCACAAAGCAGAGTTGCTGAGTTATTGCATTCTTTTTTGATGTCTTACACAAAATCATATTATTAAGTCCAGAGCCACAGCTGACTGTTCTCTGCTCCCGGGTTTGCATTTCATGGTCACCACAGCAACTGCCACAAACAGTCTTGTTAACCTCTGAGAGCACCCTGTTCATAATCTTAATAATCCACCCTCTCCAGATGGAAGAGGAGTTTTCTTTCACAAAACAAATAGCTTCTTCCATGAGATATGGATGAGACCATTCAAATTGTCTTTGTGCACTGATTTTTCAGGTGCAATGAAGCTGAAGGAAGGAAGAAACTTAAACAGTGAAATAAGGTATTGTCTACACGGTCTACATTGCAGTATAGTCTAAGAATTTAAACCAGTTTAATTATACCAGTATCAACCCTCACGTGAACACACTCACAAATGAGTATATGTACCTCTGTAACTATATTGGCATAAGTGGCTAAAATCCCTGCGTACAAAAGACCTAATTTATATCATGTCTGATGTCACCTGCATCACAAAGCTACATAATTTTTACTGATGGTGTATTCAGTGGGTTTACAAAACAAATAATATTGATGTTAGACCAGATTCTGAACTCTCTAGACGAGCTGCAACAGTATTTAAATCAATGGACTTACCCTTCCTGGCGTCCATTGGAGTAACTGAATACAAATCTAATCCTAAGCATGAAAGAAGCCAGGACAAGGTGGCACCTTAGAGACTAATGGGTTCAGAGAAGCATAAACTTTTGTAGGCAGCCGTGTTGAACCAATGGTGCAGCAGACATACACTGCATGCCAGCTAATTTATATCTTTCCCACAGTAAAAGGCCTGAACCAGACACTTGGATTACAACATCACCAAAGTTCTTCTCCGGGTTTTGGAGGATTTTTTGCTGATTTATTTTTTTTGGATGGGGTGGGGGAATGGAACTGTAATATCTCTAGGTTTTCTTCTGTTCGGAGACATTAAAACCACCAGTTTACTCACTGTTTCAGTGATTATTTTGTGGTTTTCTGCTTTATTTTAAGCCTTTACAACACACTTTGAACTATCCTTTACCCATCCAAAAGTGATCCTCTAGGAATCCTGTAACTGTGCCTGAATTTTCAAGGTCTCCCCTCTGCCGGATATACAATACAGCACTAAAGGGGGCACCAATATGAGCCCCATAGTGTGCCAACCCTGCAGCCCCAGAAACTGGTACGAGAAGCAAGGGGGAGTTCCCACTTTCATGTAGAAAATCATAGGGGTTGGGGTCACAAGCCAAAGGGAGGGAACAGGTAAAAAAGTAAGGAAACATTAACACTGTGGTAACATACACTCAGCACCTTAATTTCCACCTCATTTTAATGTCCATGAAGTGTCCCCAAACAAGCCTTTAGTCCCAAGAGCTCTCAAACATCAGTCTGCAGCTGCCTCCAACTCTGAGTCCAGCTCTTTCAGCCCACAGTCCTGGCTAACTGAGCCAGTGAGATCTCCAGCTGCACTGTCATTCCTATGCGTAGGGCTGGCCAGGTTCTCTGTGCACACTGCTGTCTCTTCCACTTACTCCAGCCTCAAGCGTCCTCCTCTTTTTTCCCTTGCCCCCTAACCCCTGGATGTTTCTGTAGTCCAAATGAACCATCAACACAGCACTGAAGACTGCGCCCTGGTTTCTCCTGCTGTTACACATGTTATAGTCACATTACAATAGCTTATTTACTAGTTGAAAGAATCTGAGGTTTATATGAAACTTTTTTGAAGCATGCATATCACATGTCAAAAAATTAGTTATTTCCCTTATTGACCCCCAGTTTATTTAGGTATATGAACAGTCTCATTGATGTCAATGGCAATGCCACATGCAGCGGTTATTGGCTTTGGTTTTGCAAGACTTGCAAATCTCACCAGAGCTGCACATCTGCTCATGACTTCCTAATGCCTTTGTTGGCTCATGTCTGAGCAATCTATTTCTCGCATAAATAAAGAGCAAAATCACTCAGTAATGACCATGTGATAAGGCTCCATCTACTTTTATTTGTTTATAATATCCCTAATTAGGTGATGTGCTGGGAGGCCCATTCCAGAAATGGGTGGGTTTTGTTTCCATGAGCCTTTCAGTCTTAGATTAGCACAGAACTTCAAAAGTATTTACACTAAGCAAAATGCATACACAAAAGCCATGATGTTGATGGCTTGCAATGCTCTGCAGGAGCATAAAGAGGCTTGAGAATAACCTTTGAAGAGATATACAGAAGGTCTGAAAGCAGAAAGCACCACCCTTCAAGGTCCCACTGATGCTGCAAAAATATATTCAGTATTTTATCTTGAAGCCTCCCTTGCACATGTTGAAGTAGGATGAGGGAGCATATGACACTGGGAGGTCCCACTGATGCTGCAAAGATATAAAACTGATGCTCAGCTTTTTCCAGCTTGGACACCTAAAGCTAGGCACATAAAATCCCATTAAAATACCTAAATAAAGTTGGATTTTTCAGGAGTACTGAAACATATGCACACCACTCCCACTGAAATCAGCACGCCTGCGGGTATTCAGCGCCTAAGAGACTCAGGCCATATTTATGTAGGGGTCTAAACAGACATTTAAGAATCTGTTTGTAGACACCTCTTGGCTAAAGGTGCCATTGATTATTTAAATCTTTTAAATCTCCTGCAGTACTCACATAAGCATCATTTAAAGCATGGACTCTCATGGATGGCAGTAAGCTTACTTAGAGGTTTAAACACAGCCTAGAACATTTTCAGGATTGAGGCTAGTTTCTTACAACTGTCTGAATCAGTATATCCCCAGGGTGCCCTCACCATATTCCCATTCCCAATATCTTTTTGGTTTTCAATGGACTCCCTTGTCCCCACCCCTCTAATCTAGCTGTACACAACTACCACCTCTACCTCTGGAGGCCTATTTGTTGCTGGGGCACTGCAGAACTAATTGGACCTCTTAGACCGCCTTTCCTAATCAGGAGAAGAATGCAAAGTGCTATGAGTTCCTCAGATGGATAACACAACTGAAGTGTAAAATATTGCAGTGCAAAGTTCTGGATACAAATAAGCTGCAGCCATGAACAATAGGAAATATAGAAAAAAGGCATCATCATTGAACACAGTTTTGATACAATCCTACAGGCGTTTCAAACAGACCAAAAAATGGTTGCTTATGTGAGATAACATTCATAGGCCCCTGAGAAATTATGAGTTCCAAGACTAAAGTTCAGAAAGATTTCCTTCTAAATCTTCTCATCCAGAACCAACACGCTCTTTCAGACAACACTGTTGTTTTTAGACATAGCTGGAGAGCATCGCTGTTATGCTTTCTTTATCACTTTGTCGAATGGAGATTTAGTGCAGGAGATAAGAAGCCTTTGGGACATTTTGATTAAGCTCTTAGGAATGGCAATATGCACCAAATATTTATATTAAAATAACAACTACCTACAATAGTTAGATAGCTTGGATTCCTGTGTATATGAGGCAGGGAACCTTAATGTTGCTGGCTCTCAAAAATTCCTCTTTAAGTCCAAGGTTAATAGGCTGGAATTGCTGCAGTTGCTTGATTGATACAGGCTGTGAAAAAGAATTCAGACATTCTAGCTTGGCACAAAAGCAAGCGTCTGTTCTGCATTCTCCTGCATTCTGAATATAGTTCATGACAATGTCCTAAGCTCACCGTAGCATCCCCTGCCTGGCAGGGGAGCTGTCCTAGAACTGGATAAAGGATTTGAACACTTTAATCACTGGTTATATAGCTCTAAGACATGTGAGAGCATCCTCACAAGCACTCACACCAAGAAATAGTGGAAAGAAAAACATAATCAGACAGTAAGCCCCAATTAAAAAGAAATCATCTGTGCATTATCTCTGAGGATTTGTATGTCTAGGTTCTTGAAACTTTTACTCAGCTCGTGGCCAGACAAATTTGAAACACAAGTTAATGGATTTTCATATGAGTAAGGACTTCAGGGCTGGTATGTCTGTATCTGTCCCTGCTTACTACAGGGAAGGGCCTGCAACAACTGGTCAAATAAGGAAGTAAGAAGAATTTTAGCTGCATGTGGATCTGCATTTATCAGCCAGGGCTTCAGAATCATAGGGGTATTTTGCTCATGAATTGTGAATTTTAGAGAACAGTAGGCACATCTACACATTCATTAATGTGCCTTAGATACTATGCATTTAGTTAGTCCTTTATTAAGGAGGTAGTAAACTAAATGCACAGTACCTAAAGTTGCTGCACATTAGCACTGAAGGGTTTTTAAACCTGAAAGCTTGCTATGAAAAAGATTTTCAACTATTTAAGTTGGTCTAATAAAAGATATCATATTCACCCAAAGAACCTTGTCTGCCTATGTCCTGAGACCACCACGGCTACAACCTACACCCCAGTTAATTAGTGACGCTTACTGCACATTCACCTAATAACACTGCACAGCAGGCTATTAACAGTTTGTGCTATGACGCTCTACTGTGCAGTGTTATTAGGCCAATGTGCAGTAAGCATCTCACGTAGATGCACCCAGTGTGTCTCATAGGATATAAGACCACGCTGTAAATAAGGATGTGCCAGATCTGCAGCTGGGGTGTGGATCCATTCCAAACTCAGAGAGGCGTTCAAGGATGTAGATAACTGTGGGTCTTCTGGAGGAAAGTCAAATCTACCAACTTTTATATCAGGAGTTGAGAACATCCCAAATCCTAGACCCAAAATATCTCAAAGCAACTCCTATATTTTGAAAGTCTCATATCCAACAGCCTGCAAGAAGTCCATAACAGGCCAAAACCCTAATTCAGAACCCCTTAGGTTTGAGTCTGGATTCAAACCCCACCAGATAGGGCTTGTCTCTTTTTTTTTCTAGATCCCATACACATGAGAATGCATAGGGCAGCGGTACTCAGCATGATGGAATTTTGTGGTGTTCCTCACAATCCATTATTATGTGGGCCAGGTTTGTGGCTTGATGAGCTGGTTTCTTTCCCTGCGCTATAGTCTGCAATTGATGTTATACTTGTAATCCATTGGTTTAGGGATAAAAGCAGATGTGATGACAGAATTTAGCAAAAATCTATGAAGATTCCCTTCAATTTGAGAGGAAGGAGGGAATGAGTCATGCAGCTTCATAAAAAAGCATGCATGTTGTTCTATGGTAGGAGAACATTTTGATACTGCAGAAGTACAGCACGCCTTATACAAACCAAAATGACCGTGCCTAATGTCACAGACAGCCTGATTCGCCACTTCCTTACATTTTGTACAGTGTTTACACCTGGGTATAATGTTATCAGTCTGGTGTGAGAGAACGTTTCACTTATTTTGTACTGATGTGTAAAAAATGGTGAATCCAGCAGCCACGAAGCACACCAGCTTGCTTGGGTGGAGAGGAGAACACACACAGAGTGTGTCTGGTTCTAGCATGTGGCATATGCTCTCTCATCCTACTCCAACACGTGCAAGGAAGGCTTCAAGATAAAACACTGGATATTTTCTTAGTGATCCTCAAGTGGAAACTGCAGTCACAAAAACATGACTGACAACTCAGCTGAACAGACTGGTGGAGAGCAAACAGACACACAGACAAAAATACAACTGCACCCCTTTTTGGCTTCAAAGAGAAAAGCCGGTAGAAACATTAATATGGGATTTTAGGAGTATGACTCTATCCTGCTTTTTTCATGATTCATTGTATGGATGTTCTTATCAAACACAAAGGGATAGGTCTTCAGTCACTATACACAGCAGCTGGAACAGGCGAATGAGGATTTCCCTGGCATATGGGATTCCCCTGGGTGGCAGAAAGCTGGCATAGCCTGCTTTTCCACCTGCTCCCCTGCATATTGTGGACTAGAAACTGAATTCAATTAACCTAGAGGAAAACTGGAATAATAACAGTATTCAATTCAATGGTGCCTGCTAGTCAAATGCAGTTGAGATGGAAATCTGGTCTTGCGACAGGGCTTTGGTGGGGAATAGAAGAAGAAATTGAGTAACAGCGTCCTTCCACAAGAACGAAAAAGATTCTGGGCAGGGTGTGCTCAGACTATGGGATTCGGCAGTCAAGACTTCGCAGGCTGGATGGATGACAGTTCACTCCCTTCCAGTACCCATTTGGCAGGTAGTACAGGGGTATGGTTGTCTTTGGCCTAATTTGAATGTCTCTGCTGAAGGGGGCCCACTGATCATTTATGTTTTGACAACTGTTCCAGTGAGCAAGTCAAAGGAAAAAGGCAGTGGGAAATGAATGCAGACTGAACAAGAACATTAACACTAATGTAACGGGGGCAGACAACATAGGCGTACTGCTCGTTGTAACTGGATCAAGCAGGGGGGCTCTGTTTTTGCTGCTTACTTTGCCTTTCATGCTTTTCTTCCCGTATTGAGCGGTGTAATACCCAGAGAGCTCCCATGAGGCCCAGATACCTTGAGCTCATTCTTTTCTCCCTTGTCTCCTTTCTCACTGCTTCCCAAAGCCTAGCTGCCTTGCTTGACTGATGAAGTCAGACAGCTTTCATTTGCTGACATAATTAGGAGCCTGTGACTGTTTCTGTAGTTTTAGATTCCTGGCTCACTTTTACACTACCATATCTCTACTGGGCCAGATTTTGACCTCACCTTCACACATCTAAGTCTAAAACAACCCCTTGGAAAGAAATAACCCCAATGGATGGAATTAATCTAGATTTACACTAGAGAAAGGGAGAACAGACTCTTGCTTTATTAATTCAGGCTCTTTTACCAAGTAAAATGAAATAAGATTGATCAAAATCTCACTCCAAAAGCAGCAGAGCTGAAGCTGCCACTCTCCTATCAAGATTTCATTCTTATGATATCTTTTCCTGACAGTAGGTAGCAAAGAAGCAGAATGGCAGTGAAACCAAGTAGTAAGGCTCAGAGCAATGTGTTTTGAGATTCAACCCCATTAGTGCTGCCAGTATCCCCTTCCACCACACCTTCATCAAAAGAAAAGCAGGCTGTGGAAGGAAGGCCTTGCTAAGAAACCATTTGGAAATGATAATATGCAAATAAATTTATCGCTGTCTGATCCAATTAAATCCAATACTTCCGCTTTAGTTCTCCCTCTATCCTGAAAACAAAATCAAAACAAATGTTTCTGTCAGCCTCCAGAACCATTACCTCTGAGAGATAAAAATCCTGTCTAATAAACACGATAAAGCTATCTTTGTCCCACTGCCTCAAGAGGAATGAGTCAATCTCAACCACTCCACTACTTCGTTAGCAAATGTAAGACCTAGGACGGTATCTGACATAGGTGTATTCCTACCCTCCACGCATCTCTTAACATGTTTTCTGAGAGACACATAAGGAATACACTTAGAAAACCGTAAAAAATAGTTACAACCACAATAGTAAATGATTTAGTCATACTGTTTCAAAGTCCTCTGAGATTCGCCAGTATTGGTCTTTCTCTTAATCATAAAATCATAGAAAATAAGGGTTGGAAGGGACCTCAGGAAGCCATCTAGTCCAACCCCTGCTCAAAGCAGGACCAGCCCCAACTAGATCATCCCAGCCATGGCTTTATCAAACTGGGCCTTAAAAACCTTCAAGGATGGAGATTCCACCATCTCTCTAGGTAACTTGTTTCTGTGGTTCACCCTCCTGGCGAGAATTTTTTTCCTAATATTCAAACTAAACCTCCCTTGCTGCAACTTGAAACCACTGCTCCTTGTTCTGTCATCTGTCACCACTAAGAACAGTCCAGCTCCATCCTCTTTGGAACCACCCTTCAGGTAGTTGAAGGCTGCTATTAAATCCCCTCTGTCTTCTCTTCTCCAGACTAAATAAGCCCAGTTCCCTCTGTGACAGATGAAATTATGTCTGTGTGATGCAGGTGCTTGCTGAAGGCCCTATGAAGATTAGACCAAGTGTTTTTCTATATTTGTTTAGATATTAAGCTGTATGTTGTTGCTAAATGCCTAATTAAAGTTGAAGATGTAGTGAGGCCTTGTATATAGTAAGGCCTAGTAAATTTAGCAAAGCCTTGAAGTAGTAAGGCCTTGTGGCGTAGTTAAAATTACCTTATCAAAGGAATGCAAGGCTTATACTGCTATTGGTCAGTGTAAGGACAGTTGAAGTAAAAGGAATCTGAGTGGTCATTCGTTATCAGTATCATTCAGAAGCTTTAAATTAGCTGGAATATCTGGAAACCATTCAGAAGGAAGATACACCTCTGGAAAAAGGATTAGTTAGCTGTTGCCTGGATCAGTGGGCCCATGGACCTCGAGGAGCCCAGGGACTGCATTCCAGGGTCCTTCCCAGTACCCCTTCGGACAGTGTTGTTGGGACGCCTGACTTCGCTGAACTTTGTGGAAAGAGAAGCTTGCTGTGTATCAGGCAACAGAGGGGACTGCCGATAAGTTGCCGACGCGAATTGCTTTTGTCTGTCATTGTTTGTCTTGTTACTACACGTAGTTGTGTTTTTGTTAAGTCAATAAACCTTTCTTACCTTTCTACCCCCGACCATACTCTCAATCCCGAACCCTCCGCAGGCGGCTGGGACACCCTCAGCCTCTCCTCAAAAGTCATGTGCCCCAGTCCCTGAACCATTTCCATTGCTCTCCGCTGTATTCTGTCCAGCTTATCCACATCTTTTCTGTAGTGGGGGCCCCAAAACTGGACACAGGACTCCAGATGTGGCCTCACTGTGCAGAACAGAGCAGAATAATCACTTCCCTTAATCTGCTGGCAATACTCCTATTAATGCAGTTCAGTATGCTGTTATCCTTCTATGGCAACAAGGGCAAACTGTTGGCTCATCTTCAGCTTATTGTTCACTGTAACCCCCAGGTCCCTTTAGCAGAGCTGCTGCCCAGCCAGTCAGTCCCCAGCCTGTACCAGTACATGGGATTGTTCTGTGCAGGACTTTGCACATGTCCTTGTTGAAACTCATGAGATTTCTTTTGGCCCAATCCTCCAATTTGTCTAGGTCACTCTGAATCCTAGCCCTACCCTCCAGCATATCTACTACTCCCCGCAGCTTGGTGTCACCTGCAGACTTGCTGAGGGTGCACTCTGTGCCATCTTCCAGGTCACTGATGAAGATATTGAACAAAACCTGCTCCAGGACCGACCCCAGGGCACTCCACTTGATACTGGCGGCCAACTAGACTTCAAGCCATTGATTACTACCCTCTGAGCCCAATGCTCCAACCAGTTTTCTATCCACCTTACAGTCCATTTATCCAGCCCACACTTCCTTAGCTTGCCTGCTAGAATGCTGTGGGAGACTGTATCAAAAGACTTGCTAAAATCAAGGTACACCACAGCTACTGGTTGACCCGCATCCGCAGAACCAGTCATCTCATAATAGAAAGCAATCAGGTTGGTCAGGCATGACTTATCCTCGGTGAATCCATGCTGACTGCTCCTAATCATCTTCTCCTCCAAGTGCTTAGAAATGGATTCCTTGAGGACCTGCCCCATGATTTTTCCAGTAACTGAGGTGAGGTTGACTGGTCTGTAGTTCCCTGAATCCTCCTTCTTCCCTTCTTTAAACATGGATACTATATTTGCCCTTTTCTAATCATCCAGGACCTCCCCTGACTGCCATGAGTTTTCAAAGATAATGGCCAGTGGCTCTGCAATCACATGAGCTAGCTCCCTCAGCACTCTTGGATGCATCCAGCCCCATGGGCTTGTACACATCCAGCTTTTCTAAATCGTCCCTAACCTGTTTTCATCACTGAGGGCTGCTCACCTCCTCCCCAACCTGTGCTGCCAGGCACAGTAGTTTGGGAGCTGACCTTGCCTGTGAAGACTGAGGTGAAGACGACATTGAGTACTTCAGCATTTTCCTCATCATCTGTCATGAGGTTGTGTCCCCCATTCAGTAAAAGACCCACACTTTCCCTTTCCTTCTTCTTGTTACTATCATACTTGTAGAAACCCTTCTTGTTACCCTTCACATTCCTTGCTAGCTGCAACTCCAATTGCTGACTTCATCCCTGCATGCCCAAGCAATGCTCTTATACTCCTACCTAGTTGTTTGTCCAATCTTCCACTTCTTGTCACCTTCCTTTTGTGTTTAAGCTCACTGAAGAGTTCTCTGTTAAGCCTACCTGGTCGCTTGCCATATTTGATAGTCTTCCTGCACACGGGGATGTTTTGTTCCTAAATCCTCAGTAAGTCTTCTTTAAAATACAACCAGCTTTCCTGGACTCCCCTTTTTGGCCTCCCAGGGGATCCTACCCATCAGTTCCCTGAGGGAGTCAAAGTCTGCTTTTCTAAAGTCCTGGGGCCATACTCTGCTGCTCTCCATCCTTCCTTTCCTCAGAATCCTAAACTCAATCATCTCATGGTCACTGCTGCCCAAGTTGCCATCCACTGCTACATTCCCCACCAATTCTTCCCTGTTGGGAACTGGGGGGCAGCAGGTCAAGAACAGCATGCCCCCCGATTGGTCTCTCCGACACTTGCACCAGGAAGTTGTCCCCAATGCTCTCCAAAAACTTCCGGGATTTTCTGCGCACTGCTGTATTGCTCTCCCAGCAGATGTCAGGGTGATTGATGTCTCTCATGAGAACCAGGGCCTGTGATCCGGAGACTTCAGCTAGTTGTCTGAAGAAAGCCTCATCTACCTCATCCTCCTGGTCTGGTGGTCTAGAGCACCCACCCACCACAACATCACCCTTGTTGCTCTCGCCTCTGACCTGAATCCAGGAACTTTCAACAGTCCCATGTCCAGTTTCATACGAGAGCTCTGAGCAATCAAACCACTCTTTACATACAGCACAATTCTTCCTCCTCTTCTCCCCTGCCTGTCCTTCCTGAACAGTGTGTACCCATCCATGACAGTGCTCCAGTCATGTGAGCTCCCACCAAGTCTCTGTTACTCCAATCATGTCATAGCTCCCTGACTGTACGAGGACTTCCAATGCTTCCTGCTTGTTTTCCAGGCTCTGTGCATTCATGTACAGACATCAGAGGAAAGTAGCCAATTGCCCTACTGTCTCAGGAACAATGAGAAGGCTTCCCCTGTTGCCCCCTCCTGCTTGTGCTTCCTCTTGGTCCCCAGCTTCCCCACTTACCTCAGGGCTTTGTTCTCCACCCTCCGGCAAACTTATTTTAAAGCCTTCTTCACCAGGTTAGTGAGCCTGTCTGCAAATATGCTCTTCCCCCTCTTCACCAGGTGGATCCTGTCTCTTCCTAGCAATCCTTCTTCTTGGAACAACATGCCATGGTCAAAGAAGCTGAATCTCTGCTGGCAACAGCACCTGTGCAGCCATTCATTGACGTGTAGGATGTGTCCGCTCCTGCCAGGGCCCTTCTTTTTGATCAGAAAGATTGAAGAGAATACCACCTGTCTCCTTCACCCTTGCACCCAGAGTCCTGTAGCCACTCTTGATCTGCTCAGGGTCATCCCTGGCATTATCATTGGTGTCCACATGGATGAGCAGCATGGGATAGTAGTCAGAGGGCCGGACAGGTCACAGTAACCCTTCCATGACACCTTGGATCCAGGCTCCAGCCATGCAGCAGATCTCGCAGGACAATAGGTCAGGCTAGGAGATGGATACCTCCATTCCCCACAAAAGGGATTCTCCAACCACCACCACCCATCACTTCCTTTTCGTGGCAGTGGTCTGGATCCTCCCCACCTTGGGGATTCCTGGCCTGGCCTCTTCCATCACTGGAATGCTCTTCTCCTTCTCTGTTGCTAGTACTCCATATCTGTTCTCCAGGCAAACCACTGTACATGGGGATGATGACTTCTTCTTGCTGCCAGAAGATACAAGCTTCCAGTTTCCAGGGAGTCCATGCCCTCTTCCTTTTCTAGGACCACCTCTGGCAGTCCTTCCTCCACAGTCCTAGAAGTTTCCTCTAGCATGAAATCGATGAAGTCCTCATGGCGGAGGATGCTTCAGAGCCTTGCTACCTCCTCCTGTATCTCTCTTGCCCTCTCCCTGAGGGGCACCACCAGAAGGCACCTCCCATATTGCAGGCACTCCCCCACCTGGCTGACACTGGAAGAAATCTGCAAGCGACAGTCTGCACAGCACCAAACCAGGACCTAGGTGGAAGCCTCAATGGTGTGTGGTCCTGTCTAGACAGACCCCTCACAGGTGGAAGCAGAGGAAGAGCTGGAAGTGGCAGTGGCTCTGGTATTGCAACATCCTCCAGATATGCCTCCAGGTCTTCTAATCTGCTGCCTCTCACTTCGTGCCTATCTTTCCAAGCAGACCTTCCCTAGCAAAGGTGACCAGTTCAGTCTTCTTTAAAACTGCCTATAACGATTTTTTTTTTAACTATAAAAACCACTGGCTCACATGAAGACACGCAAAGATAAAATCAACCCCCTGTTAAATCTCTAAGGGAGACTGTAAGTGAATTAACTGAAGTGAAAAGTTCCAGAGGGATAGTATTTGAGGATGAAATTTATACACTAAGCAAGGACAGCAGGCACAACATTGCCTGAGCCCTCCCACAGTGTTGTACTTCTGACCTTTTCTAAAGGGACCACCTTTGTACATGAGAGTCTCCATAGTGCTTTAAATATTTGGCCCTTTTGGTGAGACTAGCAAGCAAGGGGCCAAATGCCCAAACGATTCCTACAATATTCACATCTGTCCTCTAAGAGCTGTACTAGACAAGCAGCTCATTCCACCGGGAACAGGAAGTGTGGTTTAGTGATTAAGGCTGAAATCAGCAAGTGACAACTCCTGGGGGTGGTTTCTAGTCATGTCACTGACTCATTATGAAGGATCCTGGTTTTCTCTGTTAAAAAATCCAAAATTCTCTAATTAAAACCCCCAAATCTGCATCTTTCTGTGATTAAAATGACATGCCATTATATATGTATGTATGTATGTATGTATGTATGGGTATCAAATGAACACAATGCTTTATTGATATATTTACAATGTTAAAGCAATTTAGAAGACTACCAGTGCTTCAATCATTATAATGAAATAAACTCTAAATAACTCTATATTTAGGTGTTTGATTTTGGGTTTTTTATCATGGAAAATCAGAGCTCCCCCTGCCCCCTTCACTCCCCAGCACATGGGTTCTTCTGCGACTGCCCCCCCCAGCTGCTTTGTGATACTGAGCAGCCCTGATATGCCACTGCCCCTCAGTCCCTAGCCACAGACCCTCCAGCCCTGCCGGTACCCCTCACTCCTGACCCACAGCCCCTACTTATATCCCCACTCACTCCCTCCCAGAAGCAGCTCCCCCCCACACACCAGGATGCAGGTCCAACTGCAGCTGTTACCCTCTGCTTTGTGGCACTGAGCAGCCCTGACATGCTGGTACCCTGCCCCTGCCCCTACCCGTGCCATTGCCCCTCACTCCCAAGCCACAGCCCCCCAGCCATGCCAGTGCCCCTCACTCCCAACCTGCAGCCCCTGCACACCCTACAGCAAATTGCAGCAAACCATACTGGACTCTTGGGACACAGGGGTGGGGGCTTGGGAGCAACACAGGACTGCCAGGCTGCCCAGCGCAGCCCCTCAGCAGCAGCTGCTGCAAGATCCCATGCAAAGCCCATGCCCCTGCTGCAGAGGAAGGCAACCCTGTCCCCCCACCGTACCAGTTTTATCAGGGGAAAATTCATTCCTGACCTCAATGCAGCATTGGTCTAACTCTTGGCCAGATGGGCAAGACCCTGTAGCCAGGACCTTCCGGGGCTGAATCTCAGCAGAAACATTGGCATATCCCCAACCAGTGACTAACCATCTTCTTCCTGAACACCTCCAGTGCTGGAGAATTCACAGCTTCCCTGGGTGTCTGTGCCAGTGCTCTCTGATCTAACTGGGAGTTGAACTGGAATTGAATCAGAACCTAAGAACTGGTTTGAACTGGTATTGTGATGTGAACCTGAGCCAGAACCAAACCATCATTTGGCCTGTCCTACTGAATCACAATGGGAACAAAGCTGCAAAAAAATCACTTGGATCACCAATTAGACTTGTGTCACTGGTTAGATTGGGGTTACTGGTTAAATGGGAGTCACCAGTTACGCCACCAGTCAGATTGAGGTGACCGGCTCAGTCTTCATTAAAACTGCCTATAACATTTTTTTTTTAACTATAAAAACCACTAGCTCTCATGAAGACACACAGAGATAAAATGACATACTCACCGCTGCCACAAAGACATGCCTCACTGCTCTAACACGAATCCTCCAGATTTTCTCTGAACTTGCGATTTCTATAGCGCTTTTTTTTCTCTTTGGCTCCTTTAATTTATATGATTAACAGAGAATGGAGTTAAATAGAGGTAAACAGCTGTAAATAAATACTACCTCTTTCTCAGTTAGTGGATTCATTCTTATTCTTACAACCGCTTATGTTTCAGGTCAGCTAGTTCTAAATGCCCATTTCCAAAACTTGCTTTAATACTTCATGCAGTTGTAGCATGTAGGATATGGAGAGGAAGCGGGGCAGGCAGGCTCCTAGGGTCTGTGGAGTGATGGGAGGCTGGGGGCATGCCTGCAGGAGCTGCTCCTCTCCTGAGTGCGGGGAGGACTAGGGCCACAGCTGGGACCACTCTGGCCGACTCCCTGGGTTTGGGGAATGGGGCATTTCCCCCTGCCCCCGCCCTAGCACTGCCAGCAGGACCCGCACTCCCCTGCCCTACCACTGCCAGCATGACCTGCATGTGGGTGTGTGGCGCAGGTGGTGCGTAGGGCTTTCTGGAGTCTGGTCCCTTCCCCAGTGGTGCAGGGCTGGTCCAGACTCACCAAAGCTTGGCCCCTGATGGCCCAGACCAGCCCTGTGCCATCAGGACTATGTTCCAAGCTCTGGTGTGCCCGGACCACCCCTGTGTCATCAGGGGCACTTGCACATGGCACCCCCTGCCCCGCAGCTCCAGATATTTTTTTTCCCTTTACCTCCCTGGTCCTGCTCCGATTACCATCCCCGAACTCCCTCCCAGCCCCAAGCAGCTCACTGCAGGCTGGAACTCTGCCAGGCTGCAAGAGTTTCCTGTGTCAAAGGGGAAAATCCAGGTTTTTCTCCTTTAAAAGGGAAAATCCTCATTTTTCCACATTTTCCCACAGGCAACAGAAAACCCAGATCCCTGCTCATCATCATGTAACCGTATGCTGATCAATTGGGTATGGACAGACAAACAAATGATACCACAGTAAAAGTGAAGGGGACTTACCCCATACTGGCTCTTCTGCAGGACTGGTTTCTGTGGCTGCGCCTTCTGCACGGTAAGTGTAAGCTAATCAGGGCAGCTTCTTCCTGAATGAAATAGGACTCAGTTTCCATGGTTTAGCCACTCTGCACGATAGGAGCAAACACATGAAACAGATACTGCAGGGCAGTTGATGAGGGATAAAGCCCCTTCCCTTTGCAATTTGGTATGTTTGATTATCTGTCTAAGCACTTAGGCACATTAGGTCATATTTTTAAAGGCACCTAGCTCTCACTGATTTCAATGAAAGCAAAAATCCTTTAAAATCTGACCTACTACACAGCAGTTTCTTCACTGATGAAAAGGGATAAAAATATTTACCTGCCACACACACGTGTCTTGTACGACTTATGTCAAAAATGTATACAAAGGATGTCATGATCTTCAGACAAAAGAAGCCAAGAGAAGCAGCGCAAACTATTTTTGTAATGTCTTTTGGCCACTCCTGACATATTAGATTTGAATCTGTGATTTAGAGTTGAAAGCATCTATATATTATTCCCAGTTCCCTGAGCCACCTGATTCCTGAAACAACATGCTAGAGAAACTTCTAAAGCGCTTTCAGCTGACGAGAGGCTAATATGTCAGATCTGAGACTCTTAAAGAAGGATCTCATCTGTTGTGTCTCTTTTCTGCTGCTCTCCTTAATGTGCAAATCTCCCCAAATCTCTGCTTTAGCTTAAAATAACAACTGCAAACATTTTTCATTTCAGCTGTGATGGCTCTGTCCTGCAGTGTCTTCTCTCAACAAAAAGCAATTTCAGCCAAAACTTAGGTTCATTCTCTGGCCAACAAATATAAACATCTCTCTTGTTTTTGCTTTTCTTTCTGCTTTCAAATGGATGGAAGACAAAACCAGAGTCATAAGTATATGATCCCCTTGCATGGTTTGGAAAGAAATCGAAATACTTTGAAACTTGGTCCTGGACCCAAACTGGCAAGCCTCCTTTGTTTTAAGGCTTTGTTTTAATGCTTCAGGTTCTAGTGAGTCATTTAAATCTCAGTCCTAATGGCCTAACATCACAAGTGTTTTAGTCTGGAAATGATGCTGACACAAGTGGGGTGTAGAAAGTTGAAACTCAGAAGTTTTATATTTTTAGAGCCCTATGCTTATCTGAGGATAGTAATGGGCAAGGCCCCATTTTCTGAGGGTTTGCAAATTCATCTGAGCATTACATTTTGACATGAAGTGTAAAACTAGAATCACACAATGATGAATCAGGCCTATGGGAACCTACTGGCAAAATACAACTCTTGGATGAACTCAGAGAGAGAAGCTTATGACCTGAGAAGTAGTGAGTAGAGATAGTGGTGGGAGTATAACAGCACTCTCAGCTGCCTGCCATAGGGAATCTTACTACTTTCAAAGACGGTTTAATTTGAAAAAGATACGTGTGAATAGAGAGTTGGGCGTTTTGTTCATCGCAACACACTGCAAAGTAGGGAGCAGCTGTTGAAAGCCAAGGTCTTCATAATACAATGCAGTGTTCCTGCAGTGTTGAATGAACAGCCTAGGTTTAAAGTCTCCTCAGCTGAGTTATCACAGAGATAATAAGAGCATGGGCACAAGCCAGTAATGGTGACACAAGGGCAACATAATATGCTGTGCGTGTTGGAGCTTGGTGATCTAACCACTGGGGTTTTGGAGCATTGTGTAGCTAGCCCCTGTTGGGGCAGAAATGATTCTTACTTGTGTAAAGAAGGGTGACTGCGCCCAAAAGCTTGCCAAGAACTTTTTTCCAACTACTCAGTTGGTCTAATAAAAGATAACACATCTACCCAAAGAACCTTGCCTGCCTATGTCCTTAGACCAACATGGCTACTGCCAACAACCCAGCACTATTTTTTCTGTCTCTTGAAACATCTAACATCAACCCCCATAAGAAGAATGGACCTGAGTGATAACAGAAGAGAGAAGTGCAAACCTGCCTTTCAAAAAAGTTAACAATAATTTGTCCTTAGAAAAGGCAATGCGTAAGTTATCTTAGAAGCCATTGTTTAATGTTTACATCTCCTCTTGTGAGAAAGGTGGTTATGATTCACCCATTTTACAGACTGGGAAACTCAGTCACAAAGTAGATGAGTGACCTACTCAGAATCCATCACGCAGAGTCATTGGCAGTGCTACTTAAGGATGAAATCCTGGCACTTGTTAAGTCAGCAGCAGTTTCACCATAGACTTCAGGTGAGTAAGGATTTCCCACCAGGAGTCCTGACTCCCCGTCCTATTCTTTACCTGTAAATAACACAAACATCCTACATTTTATACACAGTTTACAAAGCACATTCCCAAAGGATTGCACGGTGCAATCTGTTTTTGTCCTCAATCAACCCCAGGTAAAGAGGAACACTGCTTCCTCCTATTACAAGGGTATCCCTGATAAGATAAATTCCTTTTAAAGCACAAGGCATTCACTGAAAGGAAGTGACAGTTTTGTTGACATTTAAGATCTCGGTCACTCTATTCAGTAAAGAATGAGTTCAAATCTACGGATCATCCTGCAATGAGTTGGTCTGGTCAGCCTGCTGCCTGAATGTACCATGCATATCATTAGTCATTCATTTATGTTTCTCATTAGAATTAATCCTAATAAATTCATGGCTTACTGGGGAATAGCAGATTTTTAAATCCAAGCTGGAGCTGACTCTCCCTCCTTTCAGACAGGATGGCTTTGCTCTGCTGTTGTCAGTGATTTTACATCTAGTTAATGCTGAGCCAGGCTGCACAACTACACAGGAGAAAAGCAGGCTTCTGTCTTTATGCCACCTTGAAATTTATGCTGCTGAAATACACAGGCACAAAGGCCTAATCTGTCTTGGCACAATGGGTACAGTGCTGTCAAGTGAGTATAGTCTGGCTTTGCGTGTGATCAGATAACGTTTCTTTTATTTATTTCCCAGCGATTGAATTGCTGGCAAATTAACAAGGAGTCTTATTCGTTGCAGACCCAGAGTCTAGCCCCATCAAGACTTTAGTGCAAGTGCTGGAGTGGCCAAGTAGAGGCTGTGCTCTTCTTGACCTGCTGCTCACAAACAGGGAAGAATTGGTGGGGAACGTAGTAGTGGATGGCAACTTGGGCAGC
Source organism: Alligator sinensis (assembly GCF_000455745.1). Taxonomy (NCBI): domain Eukaryota; kingdom Metazoa; phylum Chordata; order Crocodylia; family Alligatoridae; genus Alligator; species Alligator sinensis. Next base: position 26,228 of record NW_005842337.1, on the reverse strand, counting down.
AGTGACCACAACATGATTGAGTTCAGGATCCTGAGGAAAGGAAAGACGGAGAACAGCAGAGTAAGGGCCCTGGATTTCATAAAAGCAGACTTTGACTTACTCAGGGAAGTCATGGGCAGGATCCCCTGGGAAGCCAACCCACAAGAGCTGGTTGTATTTTAAAGAAGCCTTACTGAGAGTGCAGGAACAAACCATCCCGATGTGCAGGAAGATTAGCAAGTATGGCAGAAGACCAACTTGGCTTAGCAGGGAACTTTTCAGTAACCTAATCACAAAAAGGAAGCTTATAAGAAGTGGAAACTTGTAAAAACACTGAGGGAGGAGTATAAGAGTATTGCTTGGGCATGCAGGGATGAGGTCAAGGAGTTCAATGCTCAACTAGAATTGCAGCTAGCAAAGGGTGTGAAGGGTAACAAGAAGGGTTTCTACAAGTATGTCAGCAACAAGAGGAAGATCAGAGAAAGTGTGGGTCCTTTACTGAACGGGGAAGGCAACCTAGTGACAAATGATGAGGAAAATGCTGAAGTACTCAGTGACTTTTTCAACTCAGCCTTCACAGGCAAGGTTGGCTCCCAGACTACTGCACCAGACAGCACAGTTTGGGGAGGAGGTGAGCCGCCAACAGTGGTGAAAGAACACGTTAGGGACTACTTAGAAAAGCTGGATGTGTACAAGTTCATGGGGCCAGATGGGATGCACCTGAAGGTGCTGAGGGAGTTGGCTGATATGATTGTGGAACTGCTGGCCAACATCTTTGAAAACTCATGGCAATCAGGAGAGGTCCTGGATGACTGGAAAAGGGCAAACATACTGCCCATATTTAAGAAAAGGAAAAAGGAGGATCCAGGGAATTACAGACTGGTCAGCCTCACCTCAGGTACTGGAAACATCATGGAGCAGATCCCCAAGAAATCCATTTCTAAGCACTTGGAGAACAAGGTGATTAGAAACAGTCAGCATAGATTCACCAGGGGCAAGTCATGCCTGACCAACCTGATTTCCTTCAATGGTAAGATGTATGGCTCTGCAGATGCGGGGCGACCAGTGGATGTAGTATACCTTGATTTAGCAAGAGTTTTTATACAGTCTCTCACAATATTCTTGCAGACAAGCTAAGGAAGTGTGGGCCAGATAAATGGACTGTAAGGTGGATAGAAAACTGGCTGGAGCATCAGGCTCAAAGGATAGTAATCAATGGCTTGATGTCTGGTTTGCAGCCGGTATCAGGTGGAGTGACCTGGGGTCAGCCCTGGAGCAGGTTTTTAAGCAAGATGAAGCCTTGGCTGCGATGATCTAGTTGGGGATGTTCCTGCTTTGGGCAGGGGTTGGATTAGATGACCTCCTGAGGTCCCTTCTAGCCTTAATTTTCTGTGATTAGTCACATCTCCTATTTTCCCTCCAAAATATTTGGAAGTTAATTTAATGCTAGATTGACTGCTGTGAAGACAGTCTGACACTGCATTACTTGCAGTACTGGCTCTCAACCATTTTAGACTCAAGCAGCCCCTTGGGAGATGCCATCGCTTGACTCTTGACTCCTTTCTTGACTCTGGAAAAACAAAATAATAGAATAATTTCTCTGTTGCAAAGAATGCAGAACAGGGCAGAATATTTTGGACACCATGGATTCCTATTTGAAATCCCTGGCTGCGTCCTTATGAGCATGGCTGTGCTGTATGTGGTGCCGTAGACATGTCTATGGTGCCACATACCACACATTCAGGTGTTCTCCGCATTGCAAGGTATTTTGGTGAAATTTGACACCTGATTTTAAAATTGCAATGCTGAATACCTACAACTGAGCTGCAAACTAATCACCCCCAGTACACACTGCAACAATGTTTAACAAGCTGAATAGAAATTTCTAAGAATTCTGTTCCACTGAGAGTTTGAAACTTCAACTTTTCATAATATTTCAGAATGGGACATGATATTGAAATGTTGGAATGTCTCACACTTAACACGAAACAAACCCAGCAATGATGTCTGTTGCTGCAACACCAGCGGAGTTTTATGGAACAACATGGCAGAGATCTAGCGATGAAGATGCTAAGTCCATTTCACTTGCTCTTCAAAACTGTATAATCTATGTGAACATGGTAGCATTAACAGCTCAAAATGTACACAAGACAAAATAACTTTTAAAAAATATGTTAGAGGCAGCTAACAAGGAACCAACATTTTGCAGCATAAGCCAACATGCTGTCAACTCGAATTCCCCTCTGGTTTTGACACTACATTCTGAATAGTCATTTGACGGAGTCAAGTGGGTGTTTTTGTTTATGAGTCTGCTGTGGTTTGGCTTTTGTTAAGGATTTCATTAAGCTCACCACACAACTATACCATGTGCAAACAGTGAAATCTTTCCCCAGCTCCCCACATGCTAAGGTCAAGGGCAACCACTGTGCCTTTTCCTCAGAAGGGCTTGCATATTATTTTCCCATTGTTCCCATGTTTGACAGCCAGTCTGGACCCATCATTTACTAGTGGATGATTAAACACATAAGATTTGTCCTACTTGTCTCATCCATTTATCTATCTAGTCAAGTCGAGCACATGCCTGACTCATTAGTCTAGGGGTAAAGTTCTTGTCTTGGGTGCCTGGCTTCAAATCTTGCATGAGTATGTTGCTTTTTATTTGGGGGTAATTATACTGGACTGCAAGCTGAATGTGAGCCAACAGTCTCATACTGATTTAAAAAACCCCAAAAAACAAAAACTAACAGTGTACTGGGTTGGATTAACAAGAATATCCTATGCATGTCATGGAAAATAGCTCTTTAATTTTTACTCTGTCTTGGTGAGGTCTCTGTTGTGTCCAATTTTGCAAAAAAGATGTGGACAAGATGGAGAGAGTCCAGAGGAGAGCAGCACAGATGATTCGAGGCCTAGAAAACATGATATAACAGTAAAGGTTGGCCAAATTGGGATCAATGAGTCTAGAGAAAAGAAGTCTGAGTGGAAATTTAATAACTGTCTTCCAGTTACTAAAAGGGTTATTGTGAAGAGGATGGCATGTGACTAGGGTTTTGCAAGTTGGCTTCCCAAAGAGGCTGGGTGAACTCTAAAGGCAAACTGCTTTAATTACATGTATATACCCAGTCCTACAATGAGAGGGTCAAAAAGCAAATGGAGCTCATCTCATCTTCAAGGCACCTCAGTTTAATACTAATCCCCACTTCCCCCGCAGGGATCTTTCGTCAAGGATTCACTTCTATCAGGATCCAAGCATGACAGGAAATTCTCCTAGTGCTTACATGAGTCTTTCTCTCCTGAAACTGCCTCTGCCGTGAAACCTTCCCCAACCTAAAATTAGCAAATAGACAACATGTCTTCCCAAGAGTTGATATCAGTGACCCAGAGGAAAACATACAATTGACACTTTCAGAGTTTGCTTATGGCACAGAGTTTGACGAAGGAATAAAGAACAGGTTATTGGTACAGGTTGGTATAGCCAAATATAAGGTCATACATCTAGGAAAAAATAATATTAATGGGGTAAGGACTCTATCCCAGAAGCAATGACTCTAGGAAGGACTGGGAAGGTTGTTGTGACCAGTTAAAAGAACATGAGTTGCCAGACTTATACTGTGCTGTCCTCCATAACCAGAGAAGTACCAATTAGATAGGAGGATTTTTATAAGTTATGCTCCAGCTCACAGGAATTAATTAAGCGAAGTTTGATAGCCCATATTATACATGTTAAGATTAAGTGATCATAACCAACCCTTCTGACCTTATGAAACTCTGGGAATCAGAGGTCTGGAGTGTGGGTAGAAAGTGTGCTACTGCTGTTTTATGGGAAAGGGCCAGGGGTGGGGTTCAGTTTCCAGAACAGACTCCAGGTTTGCTTTTCATAAGCACAACATTTCTTATCAAATTAAAAATAAAAATAAAAAGGTAAAATAATGACAGCTCCTTCCTGGAGTTCATTTTAATTTTCACTTAACTAACAGCAAACAGTCTCCTGTCGGTACTGGCTCCTTAGCTAGTCTCTTTGCAGGGCTGCGCTCTGCTCTGTGTCCTTGATCTTGTTACCTGAATGAATCAGCAAAACGATTCTGCTTCTCTACACAGTTTCCAAGAACGTGGCACTATGTTGGATACACAGATAGCAGAGAGAAAGATGTCTCACTGCAAGGGAGCTACCAATTTACTGCCAGATGAAATAACTCTTACTCCTTTTGCTGTTAATAGCCACACATAGCATGTTAGGCTCCTGTTTTGCCAAGTTATGTTTTTAGGAAAATTCCCTGTGTAAATGAGGGAGGAGGAAATGGGTGGAAACAGTCATGAAACTGTGCTCCATCACCACCCTAATATCTATTTTATTCCATTTTCAAATAAATCATCTAGCATACAGCAGCAACTGGTCTATGAAGCCAGATGAGTATCAATCATGCTAACAGGGTTATGCCATCATTATGTTCTTTCCATGAACAATTATAAAGCACTGCTGCCTCCTGGCCTGCAGGAAACCCAACATAAAACCCATTTTACATTGATTTGGCATCAAGGAAGGAAATGTCCTCACTCAGGACATGACTTTCAGGGGCTAGGATAAGAGAAGGTGAAGAAGGGGTCAAAGCTGAACTAATGTCAACCTATTTCCTTCAAATAATGCAACATTCTTGGAGCCTAATGAGCAAGGTGAAAAGAAAGCAGTTCTGAAGCCCACAAAATACATCCTCCCTCCTCACATGCACACATGGAGTCACTTCCTCATCCTCTTTAAGAGATTTTAAAAAAGAAAGCAAAAGTAAAAAGCTAATCGTCACAGGCATGACCTTCTACCTGCCACATCTCTTCTCTTTCTTGTACTAGTATAAAGGGGATAATCAGAAGCTAGGCTGTGCCAACAGAGACTGAGCAAGTACAAGGGTGAGATGTTGGCTACCACAAAGCCAGCTCTAGCAATGCCATGTTTCTCTTGAGCTGCACTTTGTGTGTGGTAGGTAGAGAATCAGGCCAATAATAACAGTAGCACTTTTTCCTTTCAAAGCACTTAATAAGCAGTTAGGAGCAAATTGTGACCTGGTACCTGCTTGCCAACACAGGGGAGAATGAAAAACACAAGAAGTCTTGGCATCAGCACTGATCTGGTGCTTCTGCACAGAAAGAAACATATCCTCCGTATGGGATATGGGAGACATCTTGATCCATGAAACCACCAAGAAAAACCTGAAGCCACAGGTATGAAAATCATGGGCTCTTCTGCACGATAACTGTGATGGCTGTGAGAACATCCAGGTCACAGCCCTCACAACAAGTACTACCAGGAAGCCAAAGTTCCTCTCTAATTGTGTCTACTGAAGCTCTCACTGAATTCAAAAGCAAAACCATTAACTACAGTCGATGGATTTAAATGGTGTGTAACATCTTTCTGCTTTGTTTAGAGCGTGATCATTTTTGCCAAGGCTCAGTAAAAGAAGCAGTAACAAAAATGAAAAGAATGACAATTATGGAACCCTGTATTATGAAATCTAGTGCCTCTGGGCTTTGAGGAAGTTCAGATCCTTTTCAAATCAAGCCAACTGTGCCAAGTCAAAACTGGAAGTCCAAAGCTAACTATCCCCAAACTCGAGTTTAAATAGACTTGGATCCAGTTTTTTTTTTGCCCCAAACATCTCAGCTTAGTTTTTTCTGTAATAACACGGCCCCACAGTATTCTCTTAGCTAGCCCTAGGAGGGCTAGCTAATGATGTCAAAGCATGAATGTACCGGTACTTAATTTACAAATGAAAGGTCAGAAAAGTATGAGTGACACTGACTTAACCCATACTCCGGCAAGAATTCCCTTTAAATTCAGTAGGACTATTTAGGTTATAAGTCTTGGAGGTTTGGACGTTAATAGCAAACAGCAAGACATCCTCTTATAATAAGCAAATACCCAGAACAAAGTTCTACAATAATGTTGTAGTGTCCTCTGGTAATACCACTGTATGCTGTAGAGTCTGAGTCACTGCTTTAGGGTATAGTAGTATATTTAGCATCAAAGAACATTTGTGGAGAAAATAATCTAGACTGAGGATGTTTGGTTCAGAACAGCTGCTAACTTGACTCGGTGCAATAGCTCCTGCCTAGTGTGTTCCCCCTCTGTGCTTTGCCCAGGTGCTGAATGAGATAATGGAGCTAGGAAGTGTGTGATGTATTGGGGAAATGTTGAAAGTACTTTTATGAATGCTGTGCGTGGGTGTTTCCCTATTCAGTTTTGTACTGCCGCCTGCCTGAATGAAGTGGAGTCAGGGTATTGTGGTCGCTATGATGGCCTAGGGAAGTATGTGAGAAGCAAGGTTTATTTGATCTTACCAAACAAACCTGGTAAGATCTTACCAAACAAACCTGCCCGGAACAAATAGAGTTAAATCAAAAAGGCTGAAAAAGGTTATTACAGAACCTACACAGGAAAAGTAAAATAATGCCACAGGCAAGACTGCCTCAGATACACAGCTTCGAATGAAGAAGACAGGGCTCTCTGGGACCTTAACCTGTTCAGAAAGGCATAAGCTTCAAGGGAGTTACAATAAAAATGGATACCAGCTTGACTTTTCCAGACTAGGATGTTCTACCCTTCCTTAGACTGAGCCTTAGGGGGGCCAGTCTGTCAAAAAAAGAAGGTGGATGCTGAGCTGAAGAGGTTGCTTAGAGGCTGTCAGTGAAAAAGTCCTGACAGGTCGGGCAGGCTCAGACAGGGAGCAGACTGGAGAGGTAAGAAATAAGCTGGACGTGCATGAGCTATGGATAGATAGGTTACACTTGGGTAAGGGAATACATGTGTATGTGTAAGACTCTTTGTTTTGTACCTCGGCCTTCTGGTTGAAAGAATAAAGAGTGCTTTGATAGAAGAAGTTGTTTTTAAGTTACTTCAGCCAGCAGCTGTCAAAGGTTCTCAAAAAGAAACCATTGCGTGGCCATTTCCCATTCGACCTGCTGACGTGTCACATTTGGTAGCCAGGAGGCCAGAGCCCAGGCCCTGGTGAACTGCAGCATTCAATCGCAGGACCCACAAGGGCCTGACACGCACTAGGGAGCTCCCCGTGGGGCCCTGAGAAAGGACAGCAGTATAGCTAGCTCAGTCACTCTTAACAGAAAGAAAGGCTCTTATTTCCTTGCTAATAAGCTGTTGCTGACAGTGCTTCCCTATCAAGGAGGAGATCATCTAACCCTGGAACAGGTTCTGAGCCCTTCCAGAGATGCTCTAGGATGGGTGCATCTACACATGCAATTATGGTGGAGCAATAAACTCCAATGCAGTTCATGCCATAGTCAACTGCTCCCAGGCGCAACATCTACACGTGCGCCCAGGACCACAGCACGTGAGCCAGGGCAGAGCAGCCCCAGGCTGGGAAGGGACCCAGGGGGTCAGCCCCAGGCTCCAGCTGGCAGTATCAGGCAGCAGACAGGTTGGCTGGGGCACAAAGGTCCTAAAGTGCAGGGCTAGGCAGCAGGCAACACTGGCACTTCAGCACCCTCGTGCCCCAGCCAGCCCGTCACCGACTACACGTGCATTTCAGCGCAGGTAAGTACTCCACCATAAGATAGTACTGTCCCCTAATGCTGGCACATGTGTAGATGGTGATGCTTTACCACACAGCTAGTTAGTCTACTCTGCACTAAAGTGCACATGTAGATGCACCTGAAATGTATCAGCCCTATCAGAAATTAGAAGAGAATAGTTTATTGCTTGTGTTTCTTCCTAACTTTTGATCCATATTTTCATGCATTCCCCCAACTGAAGCTAAGACGATGCAAACTGCTCTAGGAAATCCATGCCATTTTCTTGTGTGAGAAGCCATTTTTTGTCCTGCCTACATCGGTTCCTCTCTCCTACCCATCATAATTTAAGAAAATAGTAAAATAAATATATTTAAGAGCTTTTCCAGCCCCTTGGCTGGTATATAGTGAAGTGCACCTGCCAGACTACAACTTCATGCAATGACATAACACCAACTAATTATATTTTATGTTCTGCATGGTGTGGAAACACTGACGCCCAAATTCTCTTACTTGCAGACACTCAGGCCCCAAAGGAGGTGATTTAGATGTAGAATATGGATGGATAGAGTAATGGGTATGAAGATCTTGATAGATATTCTCTAGAAAACCATTGTCCTTAGAAACAGAAATAGAGCAGGGTCAGCCACAAGGTGAATAGCTGATAAGAGATTTGTTTAATAAAGAATAAAGAAGAGCAGAATCATTAATGCTAATCCACGATGCCATTGGGGAAAACAGATCAAACTAAAGTGTTACCATTTTGAAAAGAAATCACCAGCTTGATGGACAAGGTAATAATGTTGGTATAACAGACTCAGATCTTTGTAAGGCTTGTGACTTGCCATGACATCTGCATTGAATCACAAGGGCCATGTCTACACAAGATGCTTTAATGTACAGTAGACAAATCTACTGTGCAGTAAAGTACCTCTGTCCACACATGCAGGCACAGTAAATTAGTCTACTGTGCAGTAAATTAACTGCCCAGTGGCCACATCTACATGAGTGGTGGACTGTGCAGTAACAACTGCACAGTCATTTAGTACCTGCATATGCAGAAGCAAGTACTAAATGACTGTGCAGTAACCATCATTATTGCGCAGTACGGTCTCCGCACGGGTTTTTTCAGACGCTATTGCGCTTGTGCAGTAGCAGCAAGCTCATTACTACTGCGCAGTAGCAACGTGTCATGGTTAGTGCCTGCCAACGCTACTCCACAGTAGCATCTCGTCTATACGTGTCCAAAAAAGACAAATAACATTAACTGCACATTTAGAGGCGCCCAAGAATGATCAAATCAGCCTGGCATATGTTAAATGAACTAAAAACTGACGAGCACATAGATCTCAAAATGCAATTTTGAACAAGGAATCCTTATTAAGTGGTCGTATTCCTAGTGGGGACCTTCAGATTGATTTTTGGCCCTATTGTATGTCATAATTTTTCAATATCTTGGAAGAAATGGTAACATCTTTTCTGCTAAAGTTTGCAGATAACACAAAGATTATGGGGGTGGTCACTTGAAAGCCTGAGCTAAAGCAAACAAGATTTATTCGACTATGGGTGGTGAAATGTAAGGTTGTACCTTTAGGAACAAGGAATGCAGAACAATTACACATGAGGGATTCAATCTTGGTAAGCAGCCCCTTGGAAAAAGACTGGGGAGTCGTGATAGATAATCAGCTGAATATGAGCTCCAAGTACTGCATTGTGGCTAAAAGGGCTAACATGACCCTTAGATAAATAAACTGAGCTTTATCAAGTTAGAGTAGGGAGGTTACACTACCTCTGTATATGATATTGGTGTGACAACTACTGCCATACTGCATCCAGTTCTGGTGTCTACACTGCAGGAAGGACATTAAAAAATCGGAATGGGTCACAGAGGACATGTAAGTATGACTCAAGGACTGAAATGTATGCCTGAAAGGGTGTATCTATAGTATGATGATAGAATTTCCCCTACGGAACACTCCTGAATATGCCCTACTCACATGCTCTAAAAGTGGAAACTTTGGGGTGAAATTACTTCAGGGGCATCCCTCTTGTTATCATTACTAAGAGCTGAGTCTCAGATGTGCCATAGAGCAGCTGCTGGGGATCACCCCAGAGCAGATTCATCATCACACATCCAGGTTTGGAAGATGTTAGCAGGAGCAAGTGGACAGGGCATGCTTGAAAGTATTC
>NW_005842337.1:7802-16534 GCF_000455745.1 Alligator sinensis | reverse complement strand
CTGCTGGACATGCTGCCTTGTCAGTGTAGACCAGCGGTTCTCAACCTTTTTGCGCTCAGGGCACCCCTCACTGGACTTGAAGCACCCTGCATAATTTTTGTAAGGTCAGCAGCACCCAATTTCAAAAACTAACTGATACATTATAATGCTTACCTCCTTGCAGAGAGCTGGGCAGTGGAGGGGTATGGGGGACTGTCCAGCCAGGGGCAAGCCTGAGCCTATGCTTATCTGCTTAATTTATCTTCTCATCCTCTCATACCTCATGGCACCCCTTCAAAGGATCTAGCAGTACCCCAGGGTGCCCTGGCATCATGGTTGAGAATCACTGGTATAAAAATCCACAGTGGGAGACTCCAGGTGCTCTATCTATTTATCATATCAAAGAGAAGTTAAAGCACTGACTTGCTCATGCTTTGTAAGTACCTACCAGGAAAGAGAAATGTGGCAATAGAAGACACTTGAATCTAGCAGAAAATTGCATGGAAGTTGAAGCTAGAGAAACTGAAACTCCAAGAAAGGAGAAATGTTAAAATGGCAAGAATAATTAACAAATGCAACACTTTACCAAAGATTGTGGGGATTTTCTGTCACTGGACTTTTTTTTATGATTGGTGCCGCAGATCAGTCACAGCTACTAGACCTGAAGTAGGTATTCATTCAGGGAAATCTTTCTGCCTGTGTTAAGAAGGTCCAGACAGTCTGATCACAGTGGGCCCCTCCAGCCTTCAAATCTATGGAAGTGACCTAGCAGCCTCCTTGCCCTGCCTCCCTAGCATCTCTACTAAGCCCCACTCCGCTTCCATGCTGGATGGAGCCCCAGAAGTCCCTAATATGTATCATCTTAGATCATTGATCCATTATCTTGATGTCACTTGATGTTTCAGAAATGGGCAAAATCTATCATATGCAGGCAAATGTAATTCATGGAGGAAAATGTTTCTTCCTGATCTTTTCTAGTTTGTCAGTTTATGCCCTGAAGCATTACATAATACACAGTTACACAGGAAAATCACCCTGCTAAAGAACTACTGATTAGGATTGGTCATAACATTATCCATCACAATAAAATCCAGTCACAGGGCTTGATTTAGTTTTTGTTCTGAGTTTCTGCTTCTCTGTCCAGAAATGTATTTGTGCCCTTAGAACCAGGATTTTATGTTGTTAATGAGACAATGGAAAAGAAAAACGGATCCTACCCTCCTGCTGCAATTAGCAGCTTCCACTAGAAGTGCTGATGTGACAAGGAAGCTGATGCTTTGGAACCTTTCTTTTTTTTAAACTCCATTCCATTTTTTATGGCAGACATTTTCATTTACTATGGGGCATTTGGGAACAAGGGATACCAAAAAAATGTTTGTTGACTGGTGGCGCACTGCTTAATACATCAAGTCATCTGCCGCCTGTCTGACAAAATGAAAAAAGGAGTAGACAAAACACTGGAAAATACACAGTAGGGAACAATTCTGTCGAGATGTCCTAGTAAGTCTATCAATGATTTCCTCCATATATGATTACTTTAGCAGTTTTAATGCCACGTTGATGTTTAAAGGATTGCACACAACAAACAGATCTGTTCCACTGAAATGTGTGTTGATGTTATACCCAATGTAGGGTGGGCATTTCAGCATATTGGGTTGGCAATCATTTGGACTCCCTGATTTCCTTACGTAGGTACAATCAGGACACCCAGTTTCTGCTCTGACAACACGCAACAAGAACAACAAAGGAAACAAACAAAAGGTCCGGGTGCACAAAATTAGAAAATGTCCCCACCAGACAGTGTGCTTATGTCCCATCTGATTAAGTAATCCTGTAGCCGAAAAGGATTTACTTAAAGAACATTTCCAGGAAAGCTGGACCTCACTCCCCCACTCATAATTATTGCTGTTTAACACAATTGGTGGATAATTTCCTTTTTCCATTTTTGCCAACATGAAAACATTCTTACCAAGTCAGACAGGACAGCTCTAATCAGAAATAAACTGTATGTACCTCAATGCAGGAGATCCTTTTTCATGCTGTTTGCTGCCAATATATTTTCAATACTAGCCTATCAATTTGTTCCCATGTGCGATCAAAACAGCCTGTCCAGCAGCCAAGACCCAGTATCTTGCATGCTGAAAGTCAGTCTTATGCTAGGATCCATATTCTTTAAATCAGGTGATGTTCTTGTAGGACTTTACATAATACGAAGGTAACAGATACATTTCCTTGCTTGGTATTAAGATTTATTTTGGTTCAGGGTGGGAATGAGGCATTGTAGATCGTATTGTGTCTCAGAAGATGTTGGATTAGTATCTCTGAACGGCTGTGCTCCAGAACACGTTCGTTATCTTGTATCCATTTCACTTCTCTGTTTCTACCCACACTGTATGCACCAAACAGAAGAGATCAACTCTGGTAGCATGACCTTGCAGCTGGGACATTAATTGATTTGAACTATTGATTAGTTCGACTGAAGGCTAGTTTGGGAAATGGACCTATTTGATTTAGAGACAATAAAATGTCCCTGATTAAAGGATATGGTAATTTTATAACTGTATAATTAAAAGCTGGTTATGACCATAAACTACATTGGACTGGAGGGCTTGGTGGCAATGTGGTGGTGCTACTTATGGTGGGATAGGTCCTATAAAATGCCACAATATTGCAACCTCCAGAGTAAGATGAGTAAAACCCTAGCCCCCAGTGGGTACTCCTGGGTTGGAAAAAGGCATGGGGACATCACTCTGACAGAAATGCGCCCTCGCTAAGGTATTAGGCAGTCAGCCAGTGGCTCCAATCTGTTGCTCTCTGGCAGAAGCTACAACCATCAAGGCCCTGAATGTCTGGACTCAGTCTGGCCTTTGGACTCTGTCTCGGTTTAAAGAGGGATAGTACGTCTAAGGAAGCCTCCACTCCTCCAGACTCTTGCCTAGGCGTATGCACTGAGGGTCTTGCTGTGATGGTTGCATAGACCTCTTGTGCATAAACCATGATCCAGAGGATTGACGGTTGCCAAGAATTAAAAGCTCATAAGCAGATCTGATATGTGTACATATACAGCACAGGAGAGAGTGCATTCTGTTGGGCTCAAGTAAAAAATTAACACGATGAATGTAGAAAACTAAATCTATACCTATAAAATGAAGTGTGTCTGTATTATGCATGTTTGCTTATAACTCAAGAATGGCTGGTCCTATCTACTCTAAGCCTTCCAAAATCACTGAATACCACCTGAGGAAAATTATAGACAGATTTTTCACTTGACCCTTTTTGGGGGCTTCCATTGACTGGAATTACTTTGCTTTTCAGATAACAAACCGGTACCACTCCACTTTGAATGTGGTGAATTCAGTTCAATTGTCATTATTATATTGATGCTTGCCTTTTTCTTTGCTCTATGTTAAATACGTTGTTGTTCTTTAAAAATAAACAATATTTTTCACCTAAATATGCTGTACTAAGTTCTCTGAAAATAAACAAATACTGCAATGACAAAAATAACAACCCGGGTGAAGAATGTGTACTTCAGCCAATATTTATAATAAATTTTATTTTCATGGCAGCCTCTAACTAAAGACCTCAGACACCTAGTATTGGGGTAATATAAATACCTTTTAAAAATGAACAACTTCATTTAATGAGCAGCTCCTAAAGAAGGCACAGGAAGAAAATCAAGGTTTATCCTCTACAAGAAATACATAATGGATAGATCTACATGTGCAATTAATTTAAAGCAATAAACTCCAGAGCAGTTTGAGCCAGAGTAAACTACTCCTGGGCATGCATGTAGACACTGTGCCTGGGGACAGCAGCAATTTGAGCCAGGGTGGAAGAGTTTACACCAGAGCCAGAGGCATGGGTGGGGAGTGGGGGCATCAGTCTCTACACATGCATTTAATCGCAGTTAATTACCCTGCCATAAGATAGTACTGTTCCCAACAGTACTGTCTATAAATAACCTGTCTATAATTGTCCTCGGGTGGTATTCAGTGATTTTGGAAGGCTTAGAGTAGATAATAGACTGTGTTCCCAACAGTACTATCTTACAGTGGTGATAATTAGTTTACTGCAGCCTAATAGTGTAGCACGTGGAGATGGTGACGCTTTACTCCTCAGGTAAGTAGTCTACTTCACAGTTAAGTGCACGTGTAGATAAGGCCAGTAAGGATCAGATTATAATGCTCTTATATTTCCTGACTAGTGCCTTATACCATTAATTCGGACCTACTTAATTCATGAATTTTGTGAATCCATGAAATCTGGGATTGTCTGCAAAATCCACAAAATCAATAACAAAAAAACTTAATAAAAAGGAAATGCTCCCCAGTGGATGCCAGCAATCCTCACTGCCAGGAGGGGAAGGCACCAGCTGGTGGGGCAGCAGATGAGATGATGGCTGACCCCTTGTCCCTCCTCCCCACCCCCGGGGCCTCTCTGCCAATCAGTGCTGAGGGACAGGGTGGCACAAAGGGCAGCCAGCAAGCAAGGTGATGGCCAGCCCTTCATCCCTCCCCCCCCAGGCCGCTCTGCCAATCAGTGCCAAGGGGCAGGACCACCACAAATGAGCGTGGAATTAGAAATTTATGCCACGATCAATCCGCAAAAATTGGTAAGTCCCCTTGTGATTTAGGTAGACCCCTAACCATTAGCTGTCCTGATGACTTTGATATCACTATTGACGGAGCAAGGCACTAACCAAGATAAAAGAGAACATCAGAATCCTGCCAGAAATAAATATTGTCACTAATGTATATACAACGGTAAGGATGTGCCTGACTCTGCTAAGACTCAAAACAAAACAGGTCCTACCCTATAAGCAAGGCTACACACTCCGAGAGTATCCCCAGCCCAAATTTAGAAACAAATCCTAACCTCAGTATGATCAGCAGCTCAAAACTGTCTGTGGAGCACAATTTCCATCCATGATAAAAGGTCCCTTTCTCAGGGATTGCTCTGTGGTGGCTGCATAAAAATGGGTCTTTTCTTCTCAACCATTTTCCATTTCTCCTACAGCCTGTAAGGAGGGGTAAGCAAGCAAAAGCTGCAGGCAGTGTAACAGGCCTGGCCTCCTCTTCTCTGAATGGCAATGCTTAGGACAATCAGCATTTCCATCTCTTCCCCCTGTCTTAATTCCTGTGATAAAACAGACAACAGGACTCTAAGATCCTTCCCCTTCCCCCTCCCACCTCCATCAGACTGGTCACATATTACTTAAGGCTTAGGGAGATCTTGAAATGCATTTACTGCACACTAGGCAGAGGTAGCAGATGGGCTGTGACATTTCTGAACAGTTTTAGGAACGCGAGGTTTTAAATAATAATAACAACGCTTTAATGATCACATAAATAATAATAAATTGCACATCATCATGCCTTCCAGCTAAGTGGCAAAGCATGTTACCAACATTAGTACTTCTACACTCTTGCGAGACAGATAAGTGTAATTTATTATCTGTATTATCCTTACTACTTCAAATGAAAAAAATAGGAGCACAAGGAGGTAAAATGATACAACCAAGGGGGTGCAGCATGTCAGTATGAGAGCCGGCAGTAGATTCCCCAGACCTCCTGATTCCTAGTCTTGTGCTTTATCCACCAGACCGCATTGCTTCCCAAGGTGACTTCTTCTTATGGGTCTTACTTATACAACAAACTCCTGAGGTTCTCCACTCCGCTTCAAAGAACTGCAACTTCATTCCCAATCACGTGCAGAGACTGTTAAACATTGCTGCTGTCACTGCATGCAAATGGTGATAGATAGCACCATATGTGCGACAGCACCACAGAACACTTCTTTTAAGGAGTTGGTCGTGTCAACAAAAGAGAGCACGTGCATTTAATCAAGCTGCATGGACAAAGCAGATATGGATACACTTCCACAGAATCAAAAGATGCGGTGCAAGCTTGCAGCAGAGGTAGCTTATGAACAGGAAAACAAATAAGACTCCCTGTAGACTAGTATAATTGATATTTCATTCTACTGTGTGATAATAAGCAAGATACTGTCTGTGTAGTTCACCTAAGATCTTCAATATGCATTACCTTTGGATTTATTGTTAGCAGCTCCTGGACCTGATAGCATTGCTGCCCCTCTTGCTCTAAATGGCTAGCCAAATATTCAACACGATGATGATGGAATCAGGTACTTCTGATGCTGATCTGTCTATTGACAAAAGTGGGCAAAGTCCCGTTTCCCTACGTGCAAGAGAAAGGCCCTTAGCACTCAACCCCTTTCAGCCAGAATCTCCCAGAAATCTCTCTCTGGGCATTGCTCTCAGTGCTGTACATATATTTTCTACTATTTAGGGACCCCGCATAGCTGGAGGCTGGCAGAAGCTAAAGGAATAGGCTGTATCAGACCCTACATTTATAGCTATAAAACGACTGCATATGTTGTGAGAGAAACAAATTGGAAACATGACAGTTGGCAACAAATATAGATACAGTTCCTGATGTGCTTCAAATTAGTTGACATGATGGAAGGTCCTGGTGCTGTATATAGACATACTCTGTAGCGAGATCAATGATCAGAAAAAAGAACTGAAAGGATAAAAGCAATATCCTTGATCACACTTACTAGAGTATGAGAAACTGCAGATTATTGCTTTAGTCTGCTAAACAATCTTCTGCAATATTTAAGACCCAATTCTAGCTGTGTATCTGTCTTTAAGGTCTATGCTTTTAAACCAAAGCCCCAATGTGATTATCAGTGCAGTTTAAATAAGTCGATTTGTGCATGTGAAACTGTATGAATGTGACTGGCTGCGGGTTCAGGACTGTGTGCGTCTATGTAACTGCATGTAGGAGTGTACCATTGGAAGTCTCTGTGGGTCTGTGTACAGGGTCTAGCAGTGAGAATGAATGAGAAAGTGGGGCTATGACTAGGACAAAGTGACAGCATATCTACATGTGCGCTTTAAGGCACACTAGCCTATTTTAATGTGCATTGAAGCGTCACTGAAAGTGCTATTTAGCTAATGCGCATTAAAATAGGTGAATGCGCATTAAGCATTGCTTAAGAATAGTGGGCTCCTACAGACATTCAGCAAGGTTTGCTCTGACGTGCTGTAAATCCAGCATATTGAAACAGACTCGATTAATCAAGTTCACTGGAGCGCTAAAAAAATGGCGGTGGGGCACTTTAAAGCTTGCTCGATGAGTTTTAGTTCAAAGCGCCCCGCCACCATTTTTCAGTGCAGGGCACTGATACATGTGACGCTCAAGTGCTTTTAATTAGCACGGCTCACTAATTAAAGCACCCCCCTCAGCACATTTATAAACACCCCATGCTCTTTAGTTAATGTGTGTTAAGACAGGGTAATGCGCATTTTCCTAGTACCTCAAAATGGAGGTACTAGATTTAATGTGAGTCAGCTAAAACATGTTAATGTATGTGTACACATGCCCAGTGTCATCAAGTGGCTATATATGTGCACTGCTGTGATCAGTGTGTGGGTGTGTGTGTTGAATGACAGTTCATAGCCATAATTTTTTATATGAATTTGAATGCAAGCCTACACAGCCCCGTACTGGTGAATGCCTGAGTTTGCACAGCCTTTAAATGTACTAATGCAGAAGAGGGTCTTATTCCATCAGTGCCAGCATTTGGCCCTTTTAGCACAACAGCCTTATTCCCTATGAGTGTATAATTGCTAGTGTGGGCCCTGCTTTGCTCCCTTATGACTGCAAAGTGTGTTCACAATTGTGCTCCATTTCTGATCCATGTGTACATCTGAGGGCAAGTGCACAGCAATGGACCCACATGTGTATTTATGTATGTGTGTGTGTGTGTATGTGCATGTGAACCCAACCCTGATCCCTCAGTCCTGATGTATATGGACGACACATGTGTAGACATACCTTGTGTATGAGTAACTGTGCTATATGCACAAACCCGTAACATGCGAGCACCCTCTAAGGATTAAGCTCTGTTCTTTTTGAGTGTGAATGCTTATGTGCGCTCCCAATCAAGGCCAGATGCTCTTCCTTCCTCCCTCATCTGGATTACATTCGGCGAGCCGTTCCAGGCATGCACTCACAGACAGAGGGCCGTGCACAAGCATTCACCAGGGTTCACGTTCATGAACAAGGATGGGCGCCCACTCTTGGAAGTAGCATGTCTGTGTAATCTGGCTCACACGCGCTAGCACACTCCTTCAGAGGATCCAGCCCCATGTCTTGGGGGCACGCATGCCACCTCTCTCGGAGCAAATGATCGTGCACACCAAATGCCCTGCCCAGCTCTCAGTGGGTGCGAGGGCTGGGAAACACTCGTGCTCCCTGGGACGGTGATTACCGCCCTCACCTCTTGAGTCGCGAGCCCACCTCGGCTTCGTGGCAGGTACTAGTGCTCCGTCTCGGTGCAAACGGCTCTGGGTACTCGCACTTACAAGGGTGCGGGCAGAGGGCGAGCACACGGTAGCGCACCACACTTCTTCCTAGGGCAGGCCCGTGCTCAGCCCTCTCGCTGGCAGCAGCTCCGAGTGCGAGTCCGGAGATCCCACACGTGAGCGCTCATTCCTGCCCAGGGCAGGGGGTCGGACTCGATGATCTCTTGAGGTCTCGTCCCACCGCAGCATCTATGAATCGATGAGTCTGGAAGTCGCTGGGTGCACGGGAAACAGGTCACCCACCCTGGCGATCTGCGAAAGACCCCGGCCCAAGCGCAGGGCATGCTGGTGGAAGGTCCCTTCCGGCCCCAAACACCCCCGAGACCAGCACGGCCCGCAGCTGTGAGCGGGGGGCCAG
>NW_005842337.1:0-7337 GCF_000455745.1 Alligator sinensis | reverse complement strand
GGCTGCAGAACCTCGGCCCGCCGGACGGCAAGGTAGGAGCCGCGGCGCCCCCTAGGCTGAGCCGCTTCCCCTTCCCCCGCTTCCTGCCCGCTGGGTTTTCCTCGCCGCCTTTTGAACTCTTCCCCAGGAGCAAACTTGGCCCAAACTTTCCTGAGATTCCCGGTCAGGGCTTGCTTGCCTGGGGCCGTTTGCTCCAGCATCGTGCTTGTGATGCTGCTTTTCTTTCTTTCTTTTTTTTTTTTTTCTGCAAGGAAAGCAACAGGGCTCAGAGTTGAGGGGGTGCGGGGAGAGAAAAGAGATGTTCAGACTAAGGAATAGCAGAGGGCAAATGCAGGCACTCGTTCCTCTTGAAATGTCTAGAATATAATCATTATCCTTTCCTGTTCTGGTGAGTAATTGGCCATGGAAAGCTGTTCCTCGGGGGAACTGCGGGGCATACTCTTTCGTACATGCTGTGGTTAACCGAGAGGAGGGTCTACAGCGGGCTCCCGTGTTTCCTGAAAAAGGGAGAGAGAGACAGAGAGAGAGAGAGAGAGGGAAGCTTTCACTGTCATCTTGTGCCGTACAGTGTCCCTGTCTATGAAGCAGAGTGTCAGCATTTCTTGGACAGACAAGACTCTTCGGGTAGATGTGATATCTGTTACGAGACCAACTCAATAGTTGGGGAAATTGTTCTTTGCAAGCTTTTTGGGCACACCCGAAAGCTTGCAAAGATCACTTTTATCCAGCTCTTGAGTTGGTCTCGCAAAAGATATCACATCTACCCAAAGAACCTTGTCTGACAATTTTCTCAACCATTTAGCTGGTCTAATAAAAGCTATCACTTGTCTGCCCGTGTCCTTAGACCAACACGGCTACAACTAACAGCCCTAAAGCATTTCTTGGAGTTCCTTAGATCCATACAGAGTTAGAAGATCCATCCGACTTAAAAGATTTGTACTGAGTTACTAAGGGTGGTAAAACTGCCTGCCACCAGGGTTGGCCTCACTATACTAATTCATGGAAGGAAATCACTGGCTCTCTCACAAACATACCCTTTGTGTGTTATCTAAATGAAAAGAGCTGGAACCTGGCATCAGTCAGGAGTCATGCCACGCTGGTGGAGGCACACAGGTATAAAAGTGATATAAGTGAAATTGCCCTCAAGCTCAAAGTTTCTAAACTCAATCCCGACTCAGTTTGCCCTAGAAACTAAGGTTCCCTCAAGCTGGGCAACATGTGGCTTTTTGTCAGAGGATGCTTCCATCCATAGTTGTGGTCCTGTTCACACCAGAGTATATCAGCAGGAAGATGACTGAAACCAGTACATCACTTTAATTCCACTGATTCACTGGGCCTACTGCCATTTCACATTTGATGTAAGTGAGATCACCATCAAAGTCCCTAATTTGTGAAGGGATTGGATCATGATAAGTCATTCTGACATCATTAATGCTGCAGGTCAGTGACTACATTAGAGATTGCTGTTTTTTTAAAATAAATAATGATAGCAGACAGAAATGTCTACAGTCTCCCCTGGGCCAATCTGTAAAGGCTGCAGTGTGCACAAAGGTAATAAAACATGTATAAAAATGGGAAAAGTTACGTTTGGCAAACAGAAGACCTGTTGCTAAGAGTTAAGAAGTGCACTGGGTATCTGAGCTGTGCATATGCCCAAGTTTGGACATAAATGCTAGGCTTAAGATAAATTTAAGACACTTGCAAGCTAGAGGACTAAACCTACCAGCCGGAGATGGGGAAGTGAAGGGGGATGGATGTAGGGAGGGGGCTTCCCTGGCTTTTGGGAAAGTGCTGGGTTTTCTTTCAGTGGGGCTAGCTCTAGTCTCGGCTCATGAACTCCATCTTTGATATCAGCCTTTAGTTAGTAGGAAATCAATAAATTGGAATGATCTCTTGCCTCTTCCTTCCCTCCAGAGAGGACTCAGCTGTGAGCTATTTCCATTACTCTAGTCTTCCTTCTGCCTCTCTTTTTAAGTCCTCCTGCTCTGTTCCCAGTACCTGATGAAGCTGCTGGACATGGCTTTACCAAAGAACACATGAAATGAACATTATAACTAGTAGTTTTGCATTGCCCATAGACTTCTGAAAAGCAACTGCACAACTGAACTAGTGTATTATTAGTCTCATTCTGCTGGTCTGGAAAGTTTGGAGCAGAAGCAGACAGTGGAGTAGCCCATCTAAAGGCCTTGCTCAGGGCCTTACTATATTAATATAGAACTGAAGGTTTCAAACAGTATCACTGCCCATAGGCTCTTGTCTCAGCCCTTGTCTTCTGGGCTTTGCACCTCTCTCCAGCGGAGATTTTCTTCCAGATGACTCCTTCTCTGGGAACCTTTTTCCTTCTCCGGGCTTCCATCCAACAAGCACAGAGAGCCTTTCAGTAGAGACTCTGTATCTGAACATCTGCCTAGCAAGGCAGAAAGCCTCATATCATTTCCAGCTCTGCCCATGACTAGGATGTAACCTGTAACCTACAATTATAGCTCTGCATTTTCAAGTCTGAAGACCAGAAGAGGTGCCCTTGGGAAATATACTCCAAAGTCCCATGCCATTGACAGACTCTAGTCTGGTACATGGAGCTGCTTTGACTCCTGCATGGGTTTGTGCTGGGCCGAGGGTCTACTTGAGTCGAATTCATTGCCAAATCAGAAAACATGATTTCTCAATACAAACTGAACTCTTTCTTGTAATGATCTTACAGGTAAGAAAACAGATACAGACTAAGAGATTTTCCCAAGGACATTTGGTAAATCACTGGCAGTTTCCTAATTCTAGTCCTGGGACCCCAGGCCAAATTTCTCCTCCTGATTCATATTTCTTACTTACAGCTAGATGGAGTGAACAGATTCTTGGAAGCGCAATGTCAACACATGACTGTTTTTCTTAACAACAGTCATGGCCACTTCTTTTACGGGCCTCTTCCTCACCTCCTCCCTCCCCCAGCCCTACAGATCCACTGTTTTTTGCATCCTTCCTCAAGAAAGCAGAGAAGAAACATTTGGCCCCTATTCCAGGTTTTTTGTCTCCTCTGGCTACATGGTTCTGCAGTGAAGTCGTCATGTCCATAGCAACTGGCTGGAATCCCACAAACACAGGATTACAACTTCAGCGGAGGCCCAGGCAAGGAGGTCAGTGGGGCTGCAAAGGAGAAGGCTCCCACCCTCCACTGGAAGCCAAAAGTGCAGGGAAAACCAACCAACAAAGTCCAACCTAATTGGGTTACCTTTCCATAAGGGGAACTCCCTTCACTCAAGTGATGCTGCTCTTCTCTAAAAGTGGCCGACACCACATAATCCCCCAAAATCTGAATGTGTGACACAATGTAATATACTAACCCCCCCAAAGTGAATGAGACTGACCTGAGCAAAGGAAGAAGCTTGAGTTTCTTTTTTTTCTCTTTTGATTCACACAAAGTTTGTAACAGCTTCACTTTTACTCTTTCTGTCTGCTGCTATTAATCTGCAAGGAGAAGCACCAAGATCACCATAATCTTTTGGCATACTATAATCTTTGCATAGACTTACTTCCTTTGTGAGGATCTCAAAGCACTTTGATAATGTTCATTAACTCACCCTTTCAGCCCCCTTTGCAGTTGGGGGAGGTGGGGGTTTCTTCCTATTTTTACAGAGAGGTTAGATTACTGTTTTCCGGCCCCTGGTGCTGCCCCTGAATCTGAATTGACCTGGACCAGCCCCTCAGGCAGGACCTGGGGTGTGCGCCAAATGTGGGCGCCACTGAAGTGTGGGTCCTGGACTGGCTGAAGCAGGCACCCTGTGCAGCACAGTCCTTGACCACGTGCCGGGGACACCACATGTGGCCCAGCTCCTCAACCAGCTGGTCTCGGTCCCATGCTACATGTGCCACCTGTCCTGGCTGGACTCCTCTGCCTGTGGTGTCCGTTTCAGCCTCTCCTGGATCTGGCGTGAGGAGGGAGGAGGTCCCTGGGCCCATTGGCCTGATCTGACCCAGGGGGTTGACAGTACACCCCTGGGTTAGTGTCTTCAGAAACTACTACTTTAGAGAAGCCAGAGCTGAGCTAATGGAAGTAGGAGGCCTTTTCTTCCTCTTGAAATGAAGGAAGTCTGTAAATGGTTCCCTTTGTGATACAGAAGTGATAGTAAAATGTGTCCATTCATTCACAGAGTTTAATTATAAAAGTGTGAAGATATAATTTTGCCCAGGTCTCTCTCTGGGAATGTCTTAGAAGGGTTAGTTACAGCAGGTAGCTTTAAGCAGGGTTCTTTATCTCTTTTGGGTCCTTCTGACATGATATGACTCAAACTGAACATGATCCTGGGAACATGGCTGACCCTACTTCGTGGACATCTATTTTCTATGTTATTCTGTGTGCTTATGATACAATCAAACATATAAGCTGACTCCTTCAAGGATTTGTATTCATACAATCACAGTGAAATATTTCCTTAGAGCCTGCAAGTAATATAAAACCCAGCTTAACGTCACAGGAAAGCTAACAGTTACCTAAGGACTGTAGACAGGCTTTGATGCATCTTCAGTGTTACAGCCAGCAAGACAGTGTAAAGGATGTAGCTACTACATCACATAAATCAGGCCCCTACTCATTTGGGTGGTTTCTTGCATACTTAGTATTTCACACACTCACAGACCTTTACATTTTTCCTGTCCTCTCAGTTTTATTTTATGCAGATCGCATAGCAGTTCTGGGGAATGTAATCCTACAGAGGATGGAGGCAGGGAAAAGAAATAGCCCTTTCCAGCAGCACCACTTCCAAGATCTGATTCTTGTTTTAAATTGCAGTACTAACACGAGTTGTGAGAAGTTGTCACACCAGGTGTCCACACTATATTGTGCGTCTGCTTTCTTAAAAACATTCTTTGTATTTTCCCAAGACCAGCTTACCTATCAATCTAGATTGTTACTCCCTTTGCCAAGGTTCAGGTGTGGTCTGGGTCAATACTTGGATGGGAGGTATCTAGAGAAATCCAGTTACTTCAGGATATGGTGTTTAGGGATTCAAGACGCCTGCTCTTCCCTCTGAGCTGGTGCTGAATGAATGTGCGGTGCCCAGGTATTCTGTGCAGCTGTCAGGTTGATGGGTTTGGGGTGAGATGTAAAACTAAGGTCTGGCTCCTGACATTTGTGGTTATTATAGGTCCCAGAGCAATTTCGAACAAACAGTATTGCCTTGCTCTTTTCTAGGATTTTTCACCTGTAGATGTCAAGTCCTTTACAGGCCAGGTCTGTATCATTATCCATGAAGCTGAGGTGAAAAGAGATGAAGCGACTTACCTAAAGGTCTTTGGCAGGAAATGGTAAAGTCAGGAAAGGAACCCAGGGCTCCTGCATCCTAGTCCAGTACGCTATCTGCCAGGAATTACCCTTGGTATTGGACATAAAATCTAAATCAGATATTTGCATTCTTTTCACTTAGATTTCCCTCTGCAGCTGAAATTGGATAAATCCTTATTCAATTCAGAGCTAAGCTCCTTGTGTCATGTTGACTTGGGTACCATTCTACTGCAGAGACAGTTGCATCTCAGAGGGAGCATATCAGCCAGCAGGTCCTGGATTGGACTGATATCCAGGCCACTTTGAGTCCAGTCCTCATAGATGAAAAACAAAAGGCTGAGCCTGGTTTACACTTCTAGTAACGTGGTGATGCATGATACTACAGCCCACACCTGCTCCACACCACAGCTGCGGGGACAGAGAACACAAATCCGCCTGTCCCATGCTTGCAAGTGTCTTTCACTTCAACTGGAGTATAGTCATTGTTCCTAGAAGAGGGCTATGACACAGAGTTGATCTATTCTAATTTTACCCGGTAGAGGGCAGTGGTACACACACACTGCTTTCTGATAACTGCATCTGGACAAAACACACAAACCCTCTTGTTACAGATGGCCCCTGAATTAAAACCCAAGATCTGAATACTCCCGAACATGGTAGACACTTAAAATCCAAATGCATTGGAACATTCTGCCATATCCAGCATTTGTATCTTCCTTGAAAAACAACATTTTCTTATTGTTTGCACTGTGTTCACTAGCTATACAAAACCCTGCAATTGCTTTGCTGTATCCTCGCCCTTTGCTTACAAAGACAGGACATCTGAGCGATGAGAATCAAGGTACAAAATCTAGCACTGGATTTCAGATCCCTCAGAGTTGTGCGGTGGCATATAGGAATACAGCGCTTTGTCTTGGGTCTGGCTCTGAATTTATTGTCTTCACCTTGTTGCCCTAGAAACCGCGGCAAGGATGACTTTTAGCAGAATCTGCATTGCTTCCAGAGCGGAAGCACTTAGAAGTACATGTTCTTTTAATGACATTTCCTCAGGAAAAAAAAGCATGCATACCAAACTAAGTGGTTTATATTAAGAAGAAGCAGTCAGGGAGGGAATATAAGGAAATGGAAACCCAAAACATGACAAAAATTCCAAAGAGCAGTTTTCAAAAGGCAGGGTAGAGAGAGGTGGGTCTGTGAAGGAACGCAGTTCCAGTTACTAGGGCCGTCCCTGGCC
The DNA here is from genome assembly GCF_000455745.1 of Alligator sinensis. NCBI lineage: Eukaryota > Metazoa > Chordata > Crocodylia > Alligatoridae > Alligator > Alligator sinensis. Next base: position 831 of record NW_005842337.1, on the reverse strand, counting down.
TGCATCAAGTTAAACAAGCATAAATGGGTGAGGGTGAGGAATTGGCCTGGGAGGGTGGAGTGGCAGCCTCCAGGAAATCTGCAAAGCTGTTTCACGAACTGTCTACCACCCAGCTCAAGATCCCTGATCCACAGGATGAAATCATCTATTGGAAAAGCAGATTGGCTTTTCAAGGTTGGCTTTTGTTGCTGCTAAATATTCACTGTCAATGGGTCTTTCAGCCAAGACGCACCACTTCCATGGTTCTATTGTGTGCAGATGGTTGAGGAATTCATGGAGGAGTCACTTCCAGCAGCTAGCTTTGTCCACCGTGGCATCTGGGATTCCCGGCTTTGAATTGGAAATTAGGGGAAATACATTCATCCCACAGCTTCTGAACTCACAGGCTTGCACGTTTGATCTTGAAACACCAGAAAGACTCCATGACAGCGAGGTGTAAAGGGTGGGGAGGGCAGTCTGTAGAAGGGAGCTGGGCAGGTTCTGGGATGGGGCAGCTCTCTGCCCCACTGGCTGGTTCTAGTGAAGCTCTAGTGCAAATTCCACAAGAGAGCTTTTCCCACGTGCAAGGAGCATTTCTTCATGCACATCCCTGTCTCTCTTTGCTACTGTTGTCCTCTGCTACTGGCAATTGAAGTTACTACCTCTGGCCAGCTGAGATTGGGGCATGTGCACATTATTCAGATAGGAATCAGTCAAGCTGAACATATTGGGCATTGGCATTAAGCACTTGGGTACAGGGCAGTGATTCTCAGCCAGGGAGCCGTGGCACCCTGGGGTGCCGTGCAATCCTTTGGGCTACAGGCAGAAATTACACATAAACTGGTATAAGTG
>NW_005842336.1:1564272-1565348 GCF_000455745.1 Alligator sinensis | reverse complement strand
GGAGGGGAGCTCCTGCAGGCGGCCACGGTGGTGTTCGTGGCAGGGGAGTTTGGGTGCTAAGCAGTGAAAAATAGAGGACATTAAGGTGTCTGGTTTCATATCAATAAAGGACAGAGGACAGAAGACCAGAAAACTGGACTGTCCTCTATAAAACCGGACTAATGGCCACCATACTCCTGGAGCTCTTAACCCCTGTTAAGGGGTTCAGGCATTAACTACATGTTAATGCCTGAAACTAGTTTTAAGCACTCTTGAGGTGGCTTAAAGTTATGCCACTCCAGGGCAGGTTTCTCTCTGATCTGTTACCAGCTTGTGTTCCATTATTGTGTGGCCACTCCCCACAGACGAGTCACCCAAGTTGCAGTCCTTCAGCATCCCAGTGTCCACTCCCTCACCCTCCTGTTCTGTGTAAACAAACTTCCCAGCCCCGAACTCTACTGCCCAGGGAACAGTTCTGGCACCAAGCCAACTCCTCCTCCTGCTCCTGGAGGTGTGACCTTCCCACCCCCAGGGTGCAAGCCCATGCAAATAGCCTGCAGAGCACATGCCACCTAGCCAGGTTGTAGGGCACAGACACATCCAGGGGTTGGTCTGGGGGGGGTGAGGGAAAACAAGGTAGGTGCTGCATCAGGTCTCTATGAGCTAGGGCTTCCTTCCTAGGGTAGAGGCTGTAGCTCCCCAAAAAGCACCTTCCCCCACCACTCCCACCTCCCAGCCACCCCTGGAAGCATAGCCAACACCCCCCCCACACACACACACACACACACTGCTCAAGCAGAAAATCCCCTCCCTCCCATCTCCCACAGCATGTACCCTAGGTCCACGGACCCTAGGCATGTAGTAGCTAATGCCAAAAGGTGTATGTGTGTGTGTCTATCTCCAATTTCACTGAGGCAGGAAGACAAAACAGTGACTGCTTAGAGCTGTTTGGAGCTAATCAACAAGTCAGCCAGTAAGCTGTTTAAGAAGGAACCTCAGAGTCATAATTGACTCCAAAATGAACATGAGTCACCAATGTGATGAGGTAATAAGTAAAGCTAACCGCACTCTTTCTTGCATAAGTAGGTGCAACACAA
>NW_005842336.1:1551545-1564205 GCF_000455745.1 Alligator sinensis | reverse complement strand
ACCGCACTTCAGGAGGGATGTGGATAACCTGGAAAGGGTTCAGAGGAGGGCCACCCGTCTGGTTAAAGGCCTACAGAAAAAACCCTATGTGGACCATTTGGAAGACCTGAACCTCTTTAGCCTCCACAAGAGAAGGCTTAGAGGTGATCTTGTGGCTGCCTACAAACACATTGAGGGGGGCAGCAGGAAGTGAGGAATACAATGTTTACCAGGGCGACAATCGGGGTAACTAGAAACAATGGACATACGTTAAAAGAGAGCAAATTCAGGCTGGACATCAAGAAAAAGTTCTTTACAGTGAGGGTTGCCAAAATATGGAATAGGCTTCCAAGGGAGGTGGTGTTGTCCCTTTCCTTGGAAATATTCAAAAGGAGATTGGACAGACACCTGGCTGGGGTCATCTGACCCCAGCACTATTTCCTGCCCAGGGCAGGGGGTCGGACTCGATGATCTAATAGGTCCCTTCCAACCCTACCAACTATGAAACTATAAGTCTGAAGTAATTGAGAGATACCATTGTTTTGCTAATCAGGTGATAAAGACTGTTATCACTGTCAGCCCCGAGCTGGCTTGCTTGCCTGTCAGTTTGCTGCAGACAGTATGATGAAGCAGGGAGGGAGATTGAAAAGCTCCGTATCATCAACAGATGCATGCACTGCATACACACCCCTGCCTCAGAGTGCTGGCCCGGGGCTGGGAGCTGGCAACAGTCCCACCCCTTTAGCAGCCAGGAAAAGCCTGATACCGTGCAGGCAGACCTCCCTAATGAGAGAGTGCTGCAAGGGCCTAGCCACACCCCACTCAGCTCAGCCCTGTGGAAGTGAAGAGAGGGCTGTTCTAGTATCTCCCGACTTTTAACCTGAGCCACTGCAGGCATGTGCCTGAATTTCCTCAGTCCAGAGAAAATGTCTGTCTGGTTTCAAACCAGTTCAGTCTAGCCAGGTTAGGCTAATCTGCAAAGATTGAATCAATTCAGGCTCAGGCTTTTTGAATGTCTGTCCCTAGCTCAAATATCACATCTACATTTTCCCTTTGATAGGCTGCATTGATCTGAAATGGCACCCTCATACTCCACTTATTGGGACACTGATGCCCACATGGACTCAGTGGATCGGGAGCAGAGGTGCCAAGTACATGTGGGGGCCAAAGGCCCTGGCTCCCCTTGGGAAGAGGGCTGCCACCCAAAATGCATAAAAATTTCTACATGTCCATCATACTAGTTCCCCCTGCCCTAGCATAAATAGAAGTTGGGACCTATGACCAGGAGCATGGCTAATGAAAGAGATGTAGTGTAGGTTGCAAGGCAGCAGGACATGTTAACAGTGTCCTGGTTTATCAATGCCTTCAGACTATCGTGTTGGCCCCCATGAGACAGGACAAGCAGCATGGGCATGAAGTAGACCAGAAACAGGAGGCAGAATTAACCAGATTGTACACTTCAGAGATCATCCAGAATTCCTAGAAGCCAACAAAAAAGCATTCCTCCCATAGACAAGCTCCCATATTCCTGTTCAAAGTAAACAGTTAATGAGTCTTCATTTCTACAACCTGTGTCAAGCTCCAGTATTTCCTTTCCAGGTTTCAGCAGAGACAAGAAGCAGGAAGAGGAACCTGTTCAGAGGCATGACAAATCACAAGCAGAAATTCCATCAGGAAGTCAGCTCATCCTTGAGACTTCTAGGTAAGCACCCAAATGGCTGTACTCCTACAAACCATTCTCTAAAAGCATTAGACCTACCCACTATAATCAGATGGGGACTGGTCAGCTTTCGTGACAGGTCATTAAAGTAACAAAAAGGTATCAGCATGGATTTGGAATTGCATAGCATTTTTCATGCACAGATCTCAAAGCACATTAAGAAGCATGAAGCCTCTGCAAGGTTAGGAAATAGGCCCATTTTACAGATGAGGCAATTCAGAGGGAGATAGGTTAAGAAATTTGCCCAGGTTCATTTTTTAAGAACGTGCATGGCAGAAGTGAGAATGGAAGAATTCAGCTCTCCTAACCATCAGTCCCATGCTGTAGCTCTAGAAACATCCTTCCTTAAATGAGTCTTTGCATCTCTATTTATGTAAATTAAGGCACACTCTATGATTCCCTGCTAATTATACACCACTTGCCTGCCTCGTGTCCATGTCAATGGAATGCTTCAGTGCTGTTGCATCACTGGAACACCAATCACTGACTAGCCACAGCATGCAGAGGGATACGAAAGGTTTTTTAAATGGTTATCAGCAGCCAACAGGACTGGCAGGGAAGTAAACAAATGCAGGGAAGCTAAGGCAGAACCAACTGGTGCAACACATGAAACTGAAGTGACTAGCTGTGAGATATATGAATGTGCATACGAGGAATCTAAAGTTACTTTCATTGAATCTGTTCAAGTAAAGCTACGCATGCATTTTCAGTGTGTTTACAATATATTCCGTACATGCCGCACTGGCAGGACTCTTTCCATACTTGTGGTTGGAGTCATTTTATTTCAGCATACCTTTGGACAAATACAAAAAGCTGTAAGGTATGGGGTGTTAAATTGTGGAAGAAGAGATAACTGTCAGGGTGAGAAGACAGTCCACCAGGCCAAGGTTTACGCTAAGGGAGAGAAGGAACTGAGACACCTGGCATGGGGAAAGGGCATGTGAGAGTGGTGGGACCCAAGTGGATAGGGATAGCTTCTTTCCAACCACCTCCTGAGGACTGAATCATAACTGGGAGGAGTAGGCTGTTCTCATGGCGTAGTTATGAGCAGGCTTCAGCCTGTGCCAAGAGCAAGGCAAGCGGTGAAAATATTTTAGGGTTTCTAAGCAGCAAAGCAATGCATTCAAAGGGCTAACTTGTCCACACTCCACCCGCAAAAAGTGCCCCAAGAGAAAGATGGGTGCATGGGAATCATGATCAACTTATCTAGTTTTCCTTTGCAGGATCTAGGGAATGTCCAAGGCTAGGAGCTATGGCTCCATCTCCCTTGGGCATTTCCAGGCTCAAACAATGGTTTGCTATGAAATTTTTTCAAGAAAGTTTTGCATAAACAATGCAGCATTTCTGCAAGCACCAACATCTTAAATGTTTTGTCTGCATGAAGTGCTGTGTCCAATCAAATGCAGTCCCTTGAATTCAGAAAATTGATATCAAGACAAAAAAAAAATCCTGCCCAGCTATTCTGGAAACACTAGCAAAGAAACCTGAATATCCTTGACACTGAAGCAGAACAGTTTCCATCCAGCATGTCCCTGAGAGCCCAAGTCCTGTGATTTGAAGTCTCTTGCCTGTCACCTCCTTCTGTCAAGGCCCTTAGGTCTCTCTCACAAGGCTAAGTCTACATTCAACACAGGCCCCTACAGGCCTGCTTGTTTACAGCAAAAGCTATACCATTAAACATTACCTAAGCTTCCCCATAGGTAATGAATGTTCTTTGATTGCACTGCTGCTCCCTACTGTACCAACAAAAGCAATCTGGATTATAAGCAAAAACACAGTGATCCATACCCACTCACTACGGACCAAGAAATACAATTATTCTATGGCTAGCTTGAAAAGCCAGCATCCCAGCCAAGTCAGAGAAGTTTATGATCTATTCTGCACCCTGTATCATAAACAGAAAACATCTAAAACTGCCTGGAGCAAAACAGGTCCTCACAGCAGGCCTTATATAAATCTACCCCCTCCTAACAGGACCCTCTCAGCTTAGGTGTTTTCCATTTCTTGTGGGATCCTCTAAATTCAGAGATGAATCAGATGGCTCTCTTCCTCCTGGAAGAGCTGAGACAACACAGAGCAACCTGTGGCTGATTATTACTAACTATCTAGCTGAAGCTGAGGCGAAAAGGTTTCCTCAGCTGACTGGACAGGTTTAAATTTTCGCAGACTCTGAACTGGTGAGTGGAATGTGTGCTCTGGTTCTGTTTCTCTCTTCCACTCCCTGCAGTGATAACTGATCCAGCTACCCATTATGAACACACTAGTTACTAAGGCAGCAAAAAGAAAGCTTCTTCCTGGCACCCTCACCCATCGTCCTTCACCCCCTTACAGCATGTTGTGAGCGGGCCAAATGCCTTTCTAGTTATACTCCTGAGTCCCAGCCTTGATTTCCAGCTTACCTGGTTATGACTTGACTTGCCTGAACCAGGCAGATATCAGAAACCCAGGTGTTGAGTGCAATATTAAGCATGCCCCAGGGCAGACTTACCACTTCATTTCCAGGATTGGCATACAGTGGAACAAGAGCAGGTGGACAGTACACATTTCTACAGCAGCCTAACTGAGCAATGTGCTGCATCCCAAGTAGTTCAAACCCTTTGCTCTTGGGGCTTGGAAAGGCAGCAAGCCTTAAGGGTTGATAGTGCTAGTAAGTATCTGGTACCTCTGAGATCCCTTCTGATAGAAACTTAGCTTTCCTCCAGTTCTAGAGAACTTACCTGGCCACTTAAAGAGATTTCCTGGTGCTTGCAAAGCCACATCTTGTAGAAACTTGATTTTTCTAATACATGCAAGTTCTGGGAATTTTTGAAAGTTCACTTCATCAGTACAGGCCTAACCAGAAAAGTAGCGACTGATATTCAGTAGAGAGTGCCTGGAGTGCTGTCCACACATTCTCAACACAACAATACTAGTATTTTCCAGTGGCAAATACCATTTTTTTAAAGTAATCTTTTTATGGAAAAGAATCTGATGTAATTAAACTGACTTTAGGAAGACAGCTCAGGTCCAGGATGGATTCAAAGAAAACACTGTGCAGCAAGAGCCCAGTGATTAGCATGCCCATCTGGGATGTTGGATACAAAGCCCACAGTCTAGCCGCTGCTCTGAATGAGGCAGGCCAGAGAGAACTGAACCTGCAACTCCTACACCCCAGACTTGACTCTGGCCCAAGGCAGAATAAAAACAAATGCCAAAGCCATGCAATTTTTCATGGAACAGGATTCTTGTTTTCTGGCCAACTCCAAGAGCCACAGAATTCCCATCAACTCCAACTGGGTGTGCAAACTCACGGTATATCTGAAAACCAGGCCCCAGAGTTTCATGCCTGCCTCTGCTGCTAATCTGCTTTGTGAAACCAGGCAGGTCACTTCCCCTCATTTCGCCTGAGTTTCCCCATCTGCAAAGTAGAAGATAATTATGTTTATTTGCCTTTGGAAAAGGCTCTGTGGTCCATGGATGAAAACCCCCATACAAATTCATCTATGGAGGGGCTTGTGATAAAAAAAACGGTAGGAAAGTTCTGTCTGGATTGAGACGTGCCAGTGGTTTTCCATGAGATAAGTTACTCTGTGCTGCATTTCTATTTAGCCTTTTTTTTTTCTTCTAACAAAGGGGGCAAACAGGTTTTGAGAAGACATACTATGTGATTTTAAAATAACACAGAAGCCACACAAAGATAGGCAGACTAACCTTAGGAAACTTCCCTTATAAGGGATCAAAGATACAGAGACAGGTTTCCTAACGCTAAAGCAAATTAATCGACAAGAGCAGCTCTATTTGGGCAATGACTCTTGGGGATGAAATAAAACTTGTGCGTAATGCAGTTTCTTGAACCCTTTTTGGGTATGTTTAGGACATCTTGCAAACCAGCATTCCAACATAATGACACCCAGGGCAGCCTGTCCTCTCAGGGACTCTCCTTATGAAATCTTTTACTCAAATGCTTTCCCAATAGTGGCAGACATCTCCCAAGTCAAAATTAGAAAGATCCTGAACCCGTTGACGTTTATGTAGCAGCAAAAGCTAACATAGCTAGTGATAGTTAATTTAGAATCTAGAATTTGGTTAATCTACAATGTAAGTAATAGTTATATTCCCACTCAAGAATTCAATAGGAGAACATCAAAAAAGCTATAGAAAGGAGATCATGTTCCATTTCATCCTGTCAATTTTTAGGGTAATTTCCATAAGATTCTGTTAAATCTTTCTTTAAAAATTTCTACAGAACCCTCTTGATGTCTTGCTTCTTATAGAATATATAGCTTTTCCACAAGGAAAGCAATGGAGACTAAACCATTCAAGGGTAATATTTAATTTCCTAGAATATCAAAACTGAAGGTTAGGTAACAATTTGGAAGCCATGCAAAATCAGTTTGAAAACACATTTTCAATAGGGCTGTGCAAAACGGCACTGTTCCATTTTGACTTGTGTTTCAATGGAACAGCATTTCAATTCAAATTTCATTTAGATTTGAAATCGCTGTTCTGTTTCGTTTCGTTGAAACAGTTTTGCTGTTTCGACATTTTGCCCATAAGATATAATAGGGAACCTCAAAACAGCCTATAACTTTGTCATTTCTGGCCTGATTTGAATGAAACTTGCAGAATTGGTAGCCCCTTCTGAGGGCATGAAGCCTGCCAGGTTTCAAGGAGATAGGTGCAGGGGTTTTAAGGAAACTTCACCTCAAAATCTTGAAAGCAAAAAATTCATGTCACATGTATATGTTAAGCCACAGCAGGGTCCAAACTGCAGGAATGATAGCCCCTGCTGAGACCATGAAGCCTGCTAGCTGTCAAGGAGATTGGTGCAAGGGGAGTCTGGGTTCTGGGGCTCTGCACCTCTAGCTGCTGACAGGCAAAACTGGAACACACAGCTCAGTAAGTGACACCAAGGCAGAAAGCAGGGCAGTGCAAGCACTGCTGCCTTTTATGCAGTTTGTCCATCCCTCCCCCAGAGCACTGGGATTGGAAGAGACCTCAGGGAAGGATGACAGTCACTGGCCAGCTACACAGTCAATAATGAGAGCTAGGGCTGTGTGAAATTTCGCTGGCCATTTTGTTTTGACACTGTTTCGACTCATTTCAAGCTCAAAACAATGAAATCAAAATGAAATGAAGGGCTTTGAAATAGCCTCAAAATAAAACGAGGCTAGTTGAAACATTTCAAAACTTTCAAAATGCTTTGAAGCAGCCAGCAGCTAGGTGGTAGGAGACAGGGGAGAACCAGGGCTGTGCTCCCAGCGGCTCCAGGCTCCGCCAGGGGGGAAGCACAGTCCTGATTCTCCCCGCCTCCTGTGGCTGGGGTGGGAAGCTGATCACAGCACAGGGGAAGGGAACTGAGCCCTGGCTCAGTTCCCCTCCCCAGCGCTGCAATTGGGCTGGAGAAAGGAACTGAGCCAGATCACTCAGTTTCCCTCCCCAGCCCTACATTCGGGCAGGGAAGGCAACTCAGCCCAGTTGGGCTGAATTTCCAACCCCAGCATGACCATCACGCTGGGGAAATGAACTCAGCCCAGCTGAACTTCAGCCAAGTTCAGCCTAGTTGAAACGAACTCAGCCGGACAGCTGGGCTGAGTTCATTTCCCCAGCACGATGGTTGCACTGGGGTTGGGAACTCAGCCCAGCTGGGCTGATTTCCCATCCCCAGCCCGATCTAGCACTGAGGAGGGGAACTGAGATATCAGGCTCAGTTCCCTTCCCCAGTCCCAGGCAGCAGCACCAGCTTCTCTCCCTCACCTGGCAGGCAGATCAGGGGCCCTCAGCCCCAGGAGGACTGACACAGCCCCGGCAGCCCTCCTGGGGTTGGGCCCCGATCTGCCTGCCAGATGAGAGAAGCTGTTTCGAGCTTCCCCATTGTAGCAAATGGGAACAGCATCGAAACAGCATCGAAACAGCCTCACTGTTTCAACGATGTCAAACAGAACAGCTGTTTCAACTCAAAATGAAATTCAAAACAAAATGCTGTTCCATTGAACCCTCGAAACTCTAGTCGAAACAGAACAGAGCAGTTTTGCACAGCCCTACTGAGAGCACTCCTTCCCCCTCCCTCTCCTTACTTTAGTTTCTGTTTGCCTGCAGGCAAGCCCAGCTTGAGCTTCGAAACTCAAAACTTTTCAAAATTTTCAAAATGTTTCAACTTGCCTCGTTTCATTTCGATGCTGTTTCAAAGTTTTCTGTTTCATTTCGATTTTGCTGTTTCAAGTTCGAAACGAGTTGAAACAGTGTCGAAACGAAACTGCCGGCAAAATTTTGCACAGCCTTAATTTTCAATGCTTTATTGCACACTAACAGAATAATACTCTGCAAAGGCTGGAGAACAGCATTTAGCAAGTTTGTTTCAGGTTTTTTGTTTTGTTTTAATTAATTGCAGTTTGCAATCACCCAGTAAGAACTAGTCATGATAAATCAGTTGAATTCTTCACAGTAAGTACCACACCTCAAAATTCTTGTTTAACCCTCTTGAGGCAAAAATTGGGCTTTACATATCACCAGACAGGGGAAGAAAAGCACTGTAGTATACTAGTCAGTAATTTATAGCGTATTCAGGATCTTATTTTTCTGGAGGGCAATTCATTGCTATTGAATAATGATTTTCTCTAAATTAAACTTCGATGACTGATGCATTGAACTTACAATTTTAGAAGTTAACAACCAAAAAAAAAATCAATTCATACATGCCTACTTTGCTCTTGGATCCCAAAGACTAGAATAAATATAACCATGACCATAATCTTCTAGGAATAAAGTGTTTTGCTCTTTTTCCCTTTTGCTATACTATGTTCGAATCTTGTGCTGCTTTATGAGGTCTCTTAAATTAAGATTAATTTCTTAAAAGTTATACCATAACATTTTGGAGCCATTTGTCATTTTAGCATTTGCAAATAGCAAACAATTAGTAACACTTTGGGGTTTTTTTTAAACTGGCGGGGGAGGATTGTACTCATTCCTTAGTTTTAAAAAAAAGGTCACATTTGACAACAAAATAAAGAAAAGATAAAATACTATTTTTATGATGGTTTAAGTTACATGCCATTCAAGTCAATGGCAGCCTTTCTATTTATGGCTGTGGGGTTTTTATTAAGCCCTTTCAAAAGCTCAACTCCTATTTACAAAATTTACAGCAACAAAATAAGGGGCCAGATTTCCATTAGGTCTCAATAACACTGGATGCACATGAAATATTCAGCTCTTGAAAAGTGGCATAATAGAAGCTGCTGCCTGGCAAAGATATAGGAAAAACTGTACCCGATATGAGTGCTGAGTAACTAAAAATGTAAAGCTTTTAGCTCCTCTGAGAATCTAGTCTTGAAATAAACTAAGTTTGCCTATCTGGACTATAGACATCAAGGAGCACATCTGTGACGGGCCAGCAGCAGAGATGATGCTCAAGGGCAACCGGCATGGGTTCATTAGGGGCAGATCCTGTCAGACCAACCTGATAGCCTTCTACGATCAGGTCACAAAAGCATTGGATGCAGGTGTTGCGGTGGATGTAGTCTTTCTGGACTTCAGCAAGGCCTTTGACACTGTCTCCCACCCCATTCTCATCAAAAAACTAGGTGACTGTGGCATTGATGCCTACACAGTCAGATGGATTGCGAATTGGCTGAAGGGTCATACTCAGAGGGTGGTGGTGGATAGGTCTTTTTCAACTTGGAGGGAAGTGGGCAGTGGAGTCCCCCAGGGCTCAGTCCTTAGGCCCGCACTGTTCAATTTCTTTATTAGTGACTTGGACGACAGGGTGAAAAGCAGCCTGTTTAAATTTGCTGATGATACCAAGATTTGGGGTGAGGTGGGCACGCTAGTAGGGAAGGACAGAGAAGGATCTGGATAGGTTACAGGGGTGGGCAGACAGGAACAGGATGCGTTTCAATACGGACAAGTGCAGGGTGCTGCACTTGGGTAGTAGGAACCAGCAGCACACTTATAAGATGGGGAGCTCCCTACTTGAGAGCACGGAGGTGGAAAGGGATCTTGGTGTCATTATTGACTCCAAGATGAACATGGGCCGACAATGCGAGGTCATGGTTGGCAGGGCTAACCGGACCTTGTCGTGCATCCACAGGTGCATCTCGAGTAGAGCCAGGGAGGTGATCCTCCCCCTCTATGCGACGCTGGTCAGGCCGCAGCTGGAGTACTGTGTCCAGTTCTGTGCGCCTCATTTCAGGAGGGATGTGGACAACATGGAGAGGGTCCAGAGGAGGGCCACCCGCATGATCCAGGGACAGCAGGGCAGACCCTACAAAGAGAGGCTACGGGACCTTAACCTGTTCAGCCTTCGCAAGCGAAGGCTATGGGGGGACCTGGTGGCCGTCTGTAAACTCACCAGGGGGGACCAGCAGGGTTTGGAAGAGACCCTGTTCCCCCTAGCACCCGCTGGGGTAACAAGGACTAATGGCCACAAATTGTTAGAGAGTAGGTTTAAACTAGACATCCGAAGGCACTACTTCACAGTCAGGGTGGCTAGGATATGGAACCAACTTCCAAGGGAGGTGGTGATGGCTCCTACCCTGGGGGTCTTTAAGAGGAGGCTTGATGTCTACCTGTCTGGGGTCATTTCTCTCCTGCCCAGGGAAGGGGGTCAGACTTAATGATCTACAAGGTCCCTTCCAACCCTACTTCATAGTTTCATAGTTTCATAGTTTCAGGGTCGGAAGGGACCTAATAGATCTTCTAGCCCGACCCCCCGCCAGGGCGGGAGAACAACCCAAAAAAAAAAAAAAACCACTCACCCTAAAAACAAAAACGGGACTCAAATGAGTCCAGCCAGGTAAGTATCCAGCCTCTTCTTAAAGATCCCCAGGGTAGGGGCCAGCACCACCTCCCTTGGAAGTTGGTTCCAGCTCCTAGCCGCCCTAACTGTGAAGTAGTTTTTTCGGATGTCCAATCTGTACCTCCTCTCCATCAACTTGTGCCCATTATTCCTTGTTATGCCAGCAGGGGCTAGGGGAAACAGCGTCTCCCCCAAACCCTTCTGGTTCCCCCTAGAGAGTTTATAGACAGTCACCAGGTCCCCCCTCAGCCTTCTCTTGTGGAGGCTGAATAGGTTCAAGTCCCACAGTCTCTCACTGTAGGGTCTGCCCTGTTGTCCCCGGATCATGCGGGTGGCCCTCCTCTGGACCCTCTCCATGTTGTCCACATCCCTCCTGAAATGGGGCGCACAGAACTGGACACAACACTTCTATGAATCTATGAAACTATGAAACACAGGTACACACATACGCAGACACAACTACACCTCTCTGTCTAGAGTTGGGCCTGCCCTGAGGACAAGATTTCTATCTAACAAAGGATTTCAACATTTGCCTTTGCTTTCAATCAGTGTGAACCTAGACAATTTGGGGATTATTTGCTAATGAAAATGGGGGAAAACAAATCATTTAGATACAAATTTTCACAAGGCCAAAATGGAGTGAAACATTTTGTGTTACATACCCCAATATACATTTTTTTTAACTGTAATAAACCTTTTATTCTGACATCAGAATTTCAGAATTGTTTTTTGAGAATATTTGGACAGAAGTTTGGTGAAACAAATACTATTTTGTGACGGGTTTGGATTTTCATACAACTGCCACTTCCAGCTGTAAGTAATGGTAAGGGCACAAATATCTCCCTACCTTTGGAGAAATTGTTATAAAAAGCAGGAGGTTTTGCTTCACTTACCAATAGGCATGACTAGAAAGAAAGGAAGCCAGCACAGTACGAAGCATCCCACCACTATCCCCAGCGTCTTGGCTGCTTTCTTTTCCCTGGAGAACTTAAGGAGACGCACAGAGAAGTGGTGTTTCATCTTGGAACAGGATGGGGTTCCACTCACTTCTGGGGTGTTTCTGCGATGTATTCGGAGAGTCACTTCTTCAGAATGAGACTTTTCAGTCTTCAAGCCAGAAGTCAGGCCTTTGCTTTCCCTTTTGGCCACCACGTATACTCGACAATACATCACCAAGATGATGGTCAGTGGGAGGTAGAAGGAGCCAAGAGCAGAGAACAGCACATAGCCAGGCTCTTCAGTGATTTGACAGATGGTCTCATCTTCTGGAGCTGGTTGCTTCCAGCCAAAGAGAGGTCCAATGGATATCACAACAGACAAAGCCCAAATGCACAACAAAGCCATGAGTCCCCTCTTTTCTGTCATTATACTTGGATATCTCAGTGGGTAACTCACCCCAATGTATCTGTCTATAGAGATGATACACAGACTCATGATGGAAGCAGTGCAACATAAGACATCAACAGCTGCCCAGATGTTGCAAAAGATCCTCCCAAAGACCCAGTAACCCAAAATCTCAAAGGTAGCTGAAAAGGGCAGGACAGTGGAAGTCAAGAGAAGGTCAGCCACAGCCAGGTTAATTATATAGTAATGAGTTACACTCTGAAGGTGTCTATGACAGGCTACTGATAATATAACTAGAATATTACCCAAGACACCAAAAATAATCAGCCCTCCCAAAATAACCCCTAATAATATCGCTTTAGAAATGCTCACTGTGCCCACAGCATGGGTGCAATTTGAACAGTTAGAGGAGTTTCCAGGGAGGAAAACCATTGTTGCTCACAGATAATGTTCATCTGACTGCTATGTGCCTTACTCTCCTTTCAGGTGCTAGAAGTGCCAAGATCAGTTTTTTCTGAAGATTTTGCAGGCAGCATTTGCCAACTCTTTTAGGAAACCCATTTATAATAAGGTTGTAGAAACAGACACACTGAAATGGAACACAAAAACATATTAGAAAACTTGCATTTTTCTCTAAGCTTCTACTGTTCTCTGCGTTTCTGGGCAGCTAGTTAGCAACAGAGCAACCGTTCTGAAGACTTTCTAAGACTGGCTTTCTTTGCATTCTTCTTGGGATGCAAAAATCTCCACTGTGCAGGGTATAGTGGGGGCATAGATGATGGCATTTCTCCTATTTTGGGGATAATTCTAAGAGAAGTAATTGAGTTGTAATGCTAATTCATTC
>NW_005842336.1:1532196-1551531 GCF_000455745.1 Alligator sinensis | reverse complement strand
TATGGAGAAAGCTTCAGTTTGCTGGAGTGATAGGATAATGAAAAAGATCCAAGTATCTTAATTTAGATTTCTCCCCAAAGGTAGTTAGTGATGCTTTTAACTGCTGTGCTCTGTGTCCAAATTCTGTTTCACACTTGGCTTTGCAGAAAGCTTGACAAAAGATGGCAATGATGCTCCATCAACTCAGTTATGCACCTCTAACTAAAGGATGCTAAATCTACAGTAGGCTTCAGAGTCTCGACGTGCTGATCAAAATGTTTGCAATTGTTGGAAAAGTTCAGCTCTACACACCTGGTCTCCTGGGCTAAGGATCCAGGTTTATAAACGCCAACTTGTCGTAGGCTCAGAAGAGGAGAGTAAGGTTTCCCTTGCCAGAGTCCTTGATGTCGTGCTCTTCCCACACATGATGCCCCCTACAGTAGGCAAAGAGACATGGAAAATGTGACTCTCAGAACCTGGAGAAATATTTTCCTAGGTAGGAGCATTTTTCAGAGCCTGAAAATCTATTTTTATGCTGCTTCCCCATCCCATTCCCTTCCAGCCTGTAGAAACCACTACTGCCTGGTTGATATTGCTCCAGAAAACAAACAACAAATGCGCATTTTGTTACTTAATCAATGTCCCTGACCTCTTCCCAGATGAAGAGAGACAATATTACAAGTTGAGCGGAAGCTTGTTTCCCACTGACCTTGGGCTAAATCAAATCAAACCTGATTGTTAATTTTCTTACACAGACCATGGGATAAAAATCAGGACTGCAACCTGACTGTGACCAAAATCTGCAAGTTCAGAATCCTCTCACTGTAATATAAGTGACAACCTCAGAGGTCCAACAACTTCTCACTAGCCTAGACAAACAGCACATCTTAGAAAGCTATCCAGATATAAGCCATTTTTTTACCTGCTGCAGAAAAATATGTTTTTACTAAATGGCATAACAGTTCAGAATATCTGGCAGCCAAACTCAGTGTCCTCTGACTAAATATGGAAAAGGTATATCTCATGGAAATGTAAGTTAAAGCTAGGCATTAGAAGCAAAAAAAAAGGCCATGAAATAAAGCTACAAGGGCCAGCTGATTATGTCTTATAAAAACAAAGTCCAAATGTCCTATCTGAGGCCACTACTCAGACATTTGAAAAGCCACAACTAACAACACAGATCTGAGCTCCCAAATAAGATGGCTATCAGTTCATTCTTATTAACAAAAAAAAAATGCACTCTCTTAATAGATTATGGAAGGAAAAAAATATTCCACTGCCACAAATCACCATATATCTGTATAATTTTAATTACCATCCCTGTATAAAAGCAATATTCTTATTTTAAAACCTGTCGATAGCCAAATTAATATGCAGGAAGGATGAACAGGTGAAAAGGTGTCCTTTCCATTAAAGGAACTTGCCTTCTTTCTAGTGCTAGGAAATTGGAGCTTTACATTTTGTTTTTCCACAGGAGAGAACAAGACCAAGGAAAATGCAGGTTTTAATGAGTACATCAATTAAAAGTTCAGCCCCCATCTGCAGATTATTGAAATTATGGTTGTTATTATTGTAAAGCAGAGGGTAGAACAGGAAATTAAATGATCCAACTTCATTTCTAAGTGCAGGAAACAAAACTTCTCAGCAAGTCAGGGAAAAGGTGATGCAGGAAAAAAGGTGAGGGAGGTGGGAAGTACAGGGAGTATGGGATATTCAAAATGACTAAACACCTAACAACCAATCTGCTGGGAAAGTCAGAACCAGAGTGAAACCCTATTCCGGATCCCTGCCTCTGCCCCACGTCCACACTCACCTCCTGAGTCTCGGGAAGGCTGCACAGCTCCTCTGGCTGAGCATCTGGAAAGGAGATTCAAAGCCAGTCCATAGCACAGCAAAGCACAGCAAGCTCCTCTCTCCATGCAGGAACAGTACTCTCTGCCTGAAAATTCATTGCCTTTCACCACTTCTTTACCCACTAATATTTTGATGACTCACAATTGCACTAATTCCCTGTATCCCAATGGCTGTGAGGGGCTTGGTGCCAGCTTCTCTGAACCCACCCCCCGCCCCCTTGCAGTGTTCAGCTCCACACTGTCAAGAAGCAGCAGTAACTTTACTGCTCTGCTGATGCAGCAGCCAGTATCCCCTACCATTACCGTAATCTCTTGTCACTCCCGTATTGCTCGGAAACAAAGAGCACAAATCTAATGCCAACATGTCTCAGCAAACAGCAGCATTTGTGCCTGGCAAAAACGCAAGATACTGGAAAGTGCTTCTCCCCTTTGTCCCCCACCTCCAAGTTTGAAGATAGTTAGTTGGCAAAAATGTCAGTTACACACAATTTATGGATTGATAATTAACCCTAAAATTAATGGGCAAATATCATCTGAAAATTGCATGAAAATAGTTCCCATGCCACTCACACAGCTCTCCTATAATACAGAAAATGAAATGCCTGCCAGAAAAAAAAATTAGAAAAAAAGCATACAGACACACCTGTCATATAGACACACCTGTTATATTGGAATAGTAGGCAAGGCTAGCATGGCAAACTACCATAGATCCTGCATGCTTTTCTCAGCTGCTCTGCTAAAGTCTATATTGGGTGAACATTGCAAGGTCCTGCTTCTTCAAGATTCTTCCCAGAGGAGCGAGCAACAGTGCTTGGAAATCATTAAAAGCCTGGGGAGCTGAGACAAGAAAGTGTGTCCATATTTAAGCAGAAGTCAGGGAGATTAAACATGACAAGGGTAGGTAATAACCATGTGTTGTTCCATTTCATTTTTGTGCAGAGAGTAGGACAGGTGCCTTATAAATACCAATCCATAAGTAAACAGTAAAATACTAAATGCTGTGACAAATTAGGGTCAACTTAAAAGCTTCACCTTTAAAAGTAATTCCAGTAGGCACAGGATATTGGATTGGATGAGCCACACCAGCATGGTTAGTGTTCCCTCAGTCTCTTACAAGGATGTGAGCAGGGACCACAGTTTCACAGGTCTCAAAAGAGGAGGCAGCACAAGCCACCCAATCACTTGGATGCTAGCTGAGCATCCAGAGTATCACTTAACCCATCCTGTTCACTTCAACAAAATTAAAATCAGAACAGATGGCTGAAAATAGAGCTGGCTGAAAATCTGCCAAATTTTGGTCTGTTTTCAATTCATAAGTCAGTCTGCAAGTGCAAAGGTAGCTCCCTCAGGCAGGGAAGTCTTGTGCAGTGGCAAAAGTCTGTGTCTGGAAGTCAGGCAGCATGGGCTCCAATCCTGACTAGCACTTCTCACATTTCTCCTCTTTGTGACTCTATTATCTGCCTAGGTGAAAGGAGGGGTAATGGGATGCTGTGACTAATTCATTCATGTTTGCAAACTGCTTCAAAAGGTGCTAAGGGAGTGTAAAGAATTATTAACACTCCTCCTGAAATAAAATGCCTTGCTGAACAAATCTACGAGTTTCAATCAGACAGATACAGATGGGGGAAAGAGAGGGGAGATGTATAGCTGTATGGACAAGCAACTGATAGAAACCACCTCACAGCAAAAAAATCACCAGATGATTGTATTTCACTGAATGCACTTTGCAAGAAATCACTGAAATCAACTCACAGCATGTGGAAAATCTCACCTGTCAATCAAACCTTTAGAAAAAGCAGCTTGAACAAAGGGCTAAAAAGGCATTTTTCTTCTTGAGTTTAAAAAAGAGGGTAGAGATTACAATTTTGGCTGCCCAGAATATTGTTGGCTATTTTAATTATTTACAAGAAAATTGAACGTCAAAGCAAGACTAAAAAATAACAACTTGCATCAAAAATAATTTCTGTATACATGTAAGTAGAAGTTGGACAAGACGCAATTGTTCCAGGAGAATCAAGTCATTCTTGCTGGAAAAAAAGGATTGTGCATAAATATTGTTTATACAGAAACTCTAGTTGAAACAATTGCACTACCCCCCATTCATAGTGGTCTACATTTTCAGTTTTTATTTCAAATAAAAATTCTAGGAATTTTTCAGGGTTTATCTTCCAAACATAAAAACTGGGGTGAAATCGGGATAAAAGAAAGAAAATTAAAAAATCAGTTTAAATCAGGGTAAATAATAATACATTCTTGCGGTGGTGAGGGAGGGACTGGAGTAAAGCTGGGACTAGTGGGGGGTGGGGCAGCCCATCAGCCACTCCCAGGGCTGCAGCAAAGCGGAGAGAGCTTTGCTGTCAGTGGCACGGGGAGGGGCGGGGGGGCCGT
The DNA here is from genome assembly GCF_000455745.1 of Alligator sinensis. NCBI lineage: Eukaryota > Metazoa > Chordata > Crocodylia > Alligatoridae > Alligator > Alligator sinensis. The sequence goes on along the minus strand of NW_005842336.1, from coordinate 1,547,311 downwards.
GTCTCTTGCTGCTATGTGCCCCCCAGGAGGGCTGCGGACTGGGGAGCTGTGCTGAGCTCTTCCCAGGGGGCACCTGCCCCCAGATCTGCACATGGGACAAGAGCAGACTGACGCCTGCCCCAAGTACCAGGAAGAGCCCGGTCGGTGGTGCCACTGCCAGCCCCAGCCAGCAGTGACAACCTGCTCTCGTCCCACACACAGATTCAGGGTCTCACACCCCCCAGGAAGACCTCGGCGCATCTCCCAAAAGTCCCCAGCCTGCAGCCCTCCCAGGGGGCACATAGCAGGAAAAGCATGCCCCTCCGCCCCACCCCATGCCCCGCACCTACTGACAGCTTCCCCTGCTTTGCTCCCTGCTGCAGCCCTGGGAGCAGCTGACAGACTGCGACATGCCTCTTCCCCCTGCTGCAGCAGCCTGCTACCAGCCTGTCCTGGTACTTAGAGGAAGGGGGAGTGGTGTGCAGCTAGACACGGAACAGGGGGAACTCGACCCCACCACTGGCACCAGCCCCTCCTGCCCTGCCCAGGGTCAGAGCTGGGACCCCTGCACCCCCAGGCAGCGGCTCCAGCCCCGCAGAGCCGTGTGGACTGGCCAAGTGCAGTGCTTGCTGCAGGGAGTGGGCCCGGGCTCTCCTGCCTGCCCCGCCCCGACTGGGCTCGCAGCTCCCAGTGCCTGGGGCAGGGCCACAGCCAGAGCCGCTGGGTGCAGCTGGGATCCACCCACCCTGGAAGTGATTTCCGCGGCCCCTCCTGCCCTGCCTGGGGTCAGAGCTGGGAGCCCTATGCCCCCACGCAGTGCTTCCAGCCACCCTTCCCCAACCTCCACATGGCCACCATCACTCCCCTCACCCCCTACTCTGCGTGCAGCTGCCACCACCACCCAGCCCCTCCGATCAGTTTGTAATGATTTTCACTGAAAAATGAGTGTAAATCAGTAAAAACCAAATAACTTCAATAAAAAAAAAAATCCAGTAATCTACCAGTGGAATTCAGTAAAAACTGAAAATGTGGAACATTACCCATTCACTATGATTGTGCTCAAAGACAATCAGTGACACTATTCCTTATATGACACTTTGCTTTGCTATTATTTCCTTCCCTTCTCACATGTTTATTTCAACTACCTGTTTCTTCTTCTAATCTCTGGGGGTGATAATGTCTTTTGGCCAAACAACCATACAATGCCTGATATAAAGTGGTCCTTGAATAATGTCCTTTATGCTCTATCACAATATGACTAATCCCACTACTAATTCAGAAATGCTTTATACTGACAGAAAGGAACAAAGGCACTGAAGCAGTGGCTAAGGTATCTCCCAGAAGTCCAAAATACAAGACAAAGTCGAGCAAAGGAACCCATGTTTGTGACACAATAAAATTTACTCCCCTCAAACAAAAATAACCATAGATTTACATTGGCAGAAAGAAAAACTATACTTTTGCCCTGGATTATTTTTCTACTTTCTGAGACTGTCATACCTGCAGCTAAATAGGTAATCATGATTATCAAATTCATGTTTCCTATACATGATATGCCCTATATAATCATGTCTAACAACAGGCTGCACTTTACTGGACATGAGTTTAGTCAGACTGCACTAAATTAGATATTGCCGGTTTAGACATTAAATTGTCAGTCTTGATTATCCTCAAATCTAATACATTTGTGGAAAACCATGTGAAAAAATTAAGCATCTACTAAAAATGCATGCAGAGTCTGACTCTGATCCATATTTAGCATTCTTAAATGACAGATTGGCACTAACAAAGCCTGGGTTGTCATCTGATGACGCTGCGTTCAACAGAAAACGGAAAACAGTAATGCTTGCATTGGAAAAATCTCATCAGTCACTGGAGACTTGGAAATGTATAAAGAGAAAGAGAAGGCAAAACAAGAAAGCCACAATATTATTTGGGTCCTGAGAGCAGATTCACTATGTGAAAACAATGCTGTTCTTACCTATGGTGGGAAAAAATGGACCCCAGCAGCAATGGTGTCACAAGAGATAGCCCTGTGGTCATATGATGTCTTACACTCACATGTTGAACGGGAACTGACCCGATCTTCAACTCTGACAGGAAGGAGATAAGGACACTGAGTCAGCCATTTCACCCAAGGTCTCAGACAAACAACAATCACAGCACATTGAAATGACAAGCTGAGCCCTGGGACATGACACAACTGGAACTAATGGCTTTAGTGTTGCCTAAAAATAGTAGTGCTTTGATGTCTCAGGGGTGACCTCCATGGCTAAGTACAGACATTCAAAAAGCCCAAGTCTGAACTGAGTCCATCTTTGCAGGTTAGTCTAACCTGTGTGGATGGAACAGACAAGCAAGTGACTAGACATTCACTTTTGATTCTGGAAATGCAGCCACATGCCTGCAGTGGCTCAGGCTAGAAGCTGGGGGGCACTAAAGCAAGCCCTCCCTTCCCTTCTGCAGTGGCCGAAAGGCTGGAGGGAAGCTGAGCTGGGGGGGACATTGCCAGGCCCTGGCAGGTGGCTGAGTATAGTTGGGGAGGGGTTTAAACCCCCACCCCGGCCTGCAGGGGCCCCAGCCTGGGTGTGCCTGGAGGAGGAAGGGGGAAAAGGGGGAAGCAGCCCTTGCCAGGATTTTCCCCAAGCGGTGGGGCATGTGGCCAGGCAGCGCCTCAGGAGAAGGTAGAAGGAAGGGACGGGGATTAAACCCCCCTGCCTCCCCTCTCCCACCGGTTTTCCCCCTCTGCTCACAACTCAGCACATCCCGGGACCCCCCAGAACCGCCCTCCCAGGCAGGGGGCAATCCCTTTGAGCCTTCCCAGCTGCCAAGTTGGGGGTTTCACTTGGGGCAGCCCAGGAGCAAAACTGGCTTATGTGCATTTTGAAACTGGTTTATGTGCACTGAACTTATGTTCTCTCGCAGGTTTAAACCAGTTTCTGATCACTTAAACAAGTTCATGTATAACTTCTGTCCTGAGCCCACATGTACACGATAGCATAGAGAAATTCAGAGACTAACTGAACACTATGAGTGTGTTTCATTAACAGAGGCAGACAAGGTTCCTTGGGTGAATTTGATATCTTTTATTAGACTAACCCAAATAGCTGGAGAATAGTTCATTAACAGAACAGTTAGAAGTATTTTAAGGCAGTCTTGTATTGAATTTGATTGATGCTAGTTGTTTTTTTGTCATGTTTGGCTGGGAAAAGGAAAAGTGGAGACACTGTACCTTCAAGAGGACTGGGCATGAGCTGGCTAGAGCAGGTTATGTTATGCACAGACTTAGGATAGATAGGGCTGATCAGTTAGAACAGAGACACAGAATTGAAGCAGGCTTCTGCCAGAGGACTTGGCTCTGCTTGATTACTGAACAGCATGCATCTATGGCCACCAGTGCTGAACACCTTAGTTAGCAAAAACTATTTTTTCAGTGCAGCCCACAACACTAGAGAGTAAAAAACTTGCCCATGATCACACAGGAAGTTTGCAGTGGAGCAAGGAACCAAATCCAAAATTCTCCTGATTTTGAAGCTAACATCCTTATCTCTGGGCACCCAATCTCATGGGATTTTGACTGAATTTGGTAAAAATAACATGAAAAATTCATATACCTGGCAAGGATCCCCTCTTCTCTGGTGGGGCTTCAGAGCTGAGCTTCAAATCATTTCCAGAATCTGACCCAACTATGAACACTGCCTCAACCATTCATCTATAGATTCACAAAAGGGTTGTGAGCCCTACTGCAAACTTAGCCTGGGTATTGACTATATAGTGACAGCAGAACTAAACCAGCAATGAGGCATTTTCGGTGAACATTACTCACAGAGTTGTGCAAAATTTCCCCAGAGAGGATGCACAGATCTCATTGCCTTTCTAAAGGGGTGAAAACATTATATAAAAGTTATGATGTAAAAGGCAAAGCATATCTGAATTTTCCCAGACATCACTCAGCCTGCAGGGAATTGGGGCAACCATCAAAAAGAAAAGCGCACCTTTCAAGCTCTAACATCAAAAATGTGCAAGGTCCATTACAGACCAGACTGCCACATGGTGTAAATCAGCATAGCTCCATTAACTTCCCTAGATGATGGCCTGGCCCTCTATATACCTTAAAGGCATTATTATGCATCTCACTGCTCCTTCTACAAAGGATCTGATCAGTGTGCATTCTTTGAAGGGGCTTAAGCATTATGCAGAGATATATGGTACTGGTGGAACTGCTAGGACACACGTATAGGAAACAGATGTGATAACACAGATAGCAATGGGCATTAGTACAGCAGCGATCCCAAAGTCCTTTTGCAAACATTATCTCTAAGTCTTACAACAGCCAAGTAAAGTCATGACTATTTTGGGGAGTAATGTTGGCTTTAAAGACCAATGAAATGATGATGAGTTGTGAAAAAAAAATCAATCAACTAGACTCCTGCTCATTATGTCCTGATAAATTTGTATGGAACACTAAATTATTGGGAAAGCTCCTCCAAATTGAAAAAGACACACCTGCCAGGCACACTCTTGTGGATCAGAACAAGCTTTTTTCCTATCTGTGCAAATTAAATGGTAACATCCCCTTTCACATGGCTGGCTAAGGTACTCTCAGTTCACCTGGTGCAGAAAACCAGCATCAAACCTATGCAGCAGGGTCTGCTTTAGGAGCTTCAGTTCGACTTGATTGGTCCACAGATCTTGGGCTTGCCTTGTGAATGGTGTGAAATGTTCCTCTGAACCACTGGCTTCATCCCTCTGGCTGATGAAGGAAGCTGAAATAATCTACCTCTAGACTAGAGGAGCTAAGGAAACTGGAAACAGTGATAGTGGGACCAACATGAGAGCGGCAACGAGTCTTGAAGAAAAAGCTGATTTCCAGCATTTGCTCTCTGTCCAAATACAGGGTACATAGAAATGAATCTCACATCTCCACCCCTTAACTGTACAATTAAAAAGAAATTTAGATTCATGACTACAGTTATCAATGCTGAGCTCAGGAATCATCGCCTTATTTAAGATGAATGTCCTTGTCAGAGGACATGTTTCTGCTTCACTCTTTTTCAGAACCAGACTGCTGCAGCTCTTTCTAGCACCACCTGCTCCTATTCCTCTCCACTCCCCACAAAATGCTAGCAGATGGGTGAATAATGGTTTTTACACATAATTCAAATAACTGAGTGCAGATGAACTGAGGCAGATTCCAGCAGGTTTGCAGAAGGCAGAGGGTCACAGCAAATCTGTGTTCAATTGTTTCTCCCACGTTTCTGTGTGAACCTGGGTAGTCCTTTAAGCTCACTGTACCTCACTTTCCCACCTGGAAAATGGTGGCAATATTATTGTTCTCAAAGATATGCTACACTGAAGTCTAGGGTGACTGCAGCTCACATAAACTGTAATTAGTACCCAAGCTAGCTAGTTTTGACTGCTGCAGCGTGGAGACTAGTACAGCAAGTAAAACCCGCAGGGACCCTGAGATTATACTTAGGTAGGTTTTGCAGCCTGTGCTGAGCTTTATAGCATCACAGTGTCAACAGTAACAGGGCATTCTGGTTTAGAAAGACCTTGGGAATATGAGTTTCAATCACATCTTTGAGTGAAGTCATCTTAACGTCCCACTGTAGGTTTTCCTACCTGCAGGTATAATTGCTTTGGGCCTGGATTCTTGTTTTCACTAAGGACATTTTCCATCCTTCTAAAAGGGTAAAAAAGGTCCTTAAAATAGTCATAAATTGAGCACACATATCCAGTTTAAGACTCCTTAAGCTATCAGGAGTAGTGTCAAGCAACCTTAGTGCAAATTCAGGGCTTTCTGTAAATAGAGCTTTTTTTATTGCAAGGCATGGGGCAGAAATCACAGCTGCAGCTAGAAACAGGATTTTTTTGCAAAATTAACGGAAAAAGGAGCCTTGGTACTGTACAAGAACACTAAACATTTTAACCTTTGGTTAAGATGGAAGCTCTGTGGAATGGCCACCAAGGACGCTTGCTTTAAGGGCGGGGGGGAGAAAAAGTGATAAAAATATTACTTTGAAAAATCAAATGGAACTTTAGCGAAGTTTCAGATCATATATGGCTATGAGGAAAAACCTATCCATGGACAAGCTATATTAAATGTTGTTTACTAAACCTTCCCCCTTCCCATCACCTATTCAGCAAGAACACTTTTTCCCCATTTCACAGAAGAAAAGAACCTAAGTCTCAGACCGACAGCCATGCTAGAGAGAAATTGCAACCCTGGAGGATTTTTTTTTTTAAATCCACCCATCAGCATTGCTAGCGGGCTGGAGTTCTCACACACTAAATATGATCGGTTGCATTGAGAACGTGGACTTGGGAGGATGCTGCTGCCTGTGACCTGCAGCTTGGAACCGCATCATGTACATTTACCACAGACAGTTTTTTTTTTCCTACATGCCTTGTTTGTTTAAATAGTTGTGTTTTGACTCTGTCAGCAAGATGAAGAGATTTGGTTATGATGGATATCGGCAGTCAAATGGAGCTACTCACTCCCCTTGGACAGCTTTAATTTACCAATATGAAAACTAACAGATTGTTTTTTAAATACGTCTCTTTGACTACAGACAAAGGCTACAATTTCCAACACAGCCTGGATCTGAATGCCTGATTCACAGTCATTTGAAGGGAATGAGACATCCAAAAGCTTCAAGGAACTTCAAAAATCTCAGCCTCGAAACTTAGTGTGGCATTTTCCAACATTCCTAAATTCACTTAGGAATAACATCTGACTACAAATCTACGGGACTTGGGTTTCTTAAAAGCCCCACACTAAAAGAATTTACAGCCAGCCCTGAAATTCAACATCCTCCCTAAGTGAGAAAGTTTGAGCCATTCTCCAAACTCAAACCATTTCAAAAGAAAATACAGCATGCTTCCCTCATGGCCACCTTCCAAAAAAGCTAGTTGGTTCAGCAAAATACTCCTTCTTTTGTCAGCATTAGTAAGGCAGTGAGCCACTAATACCAATACCAGGTTGGAGAAGATGCATGTAAAGATGGAGAGCCAGCTAGCAGGCTGGCATAAATTAACATAAACCCATTATTTCAAGTGAGCTATATCAGTTTACACCCGTTAAGGATGTCTGGCCCAGAGGAAGTTGGATGACAGTTGTGGGCTGGCTACTAGGTACCAATCGATCCTTGGAAATTTTTATTTGCATGCAACTCACAAAGAATGACTAATGAATTTCCCGGCACGACTTATTTCTCAGGTGATCCGGTAACACCCAGCCACAGAGAGATCCATGTCACTTTCTAGCCCTGGGAAGATTGATTTTTACCTACTGCTGAAGTCAAATCTATCAGAAAATGAGAATCTGCTTCAATGTCACTCCCTCCTACCAGCTTCCTGTTTACCTCCTATGTCTAAGTTAAGATTTCCAGGCTGAAGCTCCTGTAATATTAATGCTGCTTTCTCCAAAACCTCCTTTGATGGTAAAGAGGGGATTTTCTCTGTTCTAGCTTGAATTTAGCCTTCAGTATGTAAAGCACTTTACATAGTCCTGAAATTAGAACCGAGAACATCATTTTGCATACATACAAGCACGCACACACACGCACACAAGCACACACAGAGAAAGGGTGCCACAGATATATTATGGGCACCTACTTCTGACAAGTCATGTTTCCCAGTGGAGAGAGTACTAGCTCAAAAGTCAGGAGATTTAGATTTTATTATCACCTCCAACTTGCTTTGTGATCTTAGGCAAGTTACTTCATTGCTACTTCCTCTCCTAGCCCTTCTCTATTTAAACTGAAATCGCTTTGAGGCAAGGGCCTTATGTGCATGTACAGTACAAACCAGAATAAAGCTCTGATGTCATTTGGGGCACCCAAGCCTGGTAACCCACAGGGGCTAGCATAACTAATGCACTCCAGAGAGTGATGGGCCTACTAGCATCACATCCAGCTCTGACTCTCCCACCCAAATGACCAGGGACCCATTTACACCTGGATTGGCTATGGATGCTTCCTGAACAAACCTGAGAAAAGACTCAAACCCATGCCTGAGGAGCTGCCACAAAGTACCTTAACAGCTCTGCCACCACGTCCCTATCATGCAAATGTATTGCTCATTAATTCTTTGTCAACTCAGTACTAGCTTTAAACTTGTGGTTGTGTAATAGCAGCTCATTATTAGCTTGTGACATTCCTTTTCTATCCAAAGCACACAATCCCCTTACTTCTGTAGTGTCACAGCTTAGAAAATGTGAAATTCTCTTCCATTTATTCCACCCCCATTTTTTGCATAGGGCTGAAATTCACTTAGTCTATTTATCCTCCCATGTCATTGTGATTGCTGGGCTCATCATTTCAGAGCCAGGGTTTCTTGTCCTGCCATCCTGGATTTCTGTTGCTCTGTGACTTACTTTATTATTCTGTCATCTCTTATAAGCCACCATCTCCCTGTTGTGTTTGAACAGCAACTTTTGTCTGACTCTTCTCCTAAGCAGTTTAGGGCATAACAATAACTTACATTTGATATATGGCCCCTTTCATCAAGAAGCTGCCCTCGGTACTTTGTAGACCGAAAATGCAGAGCTCATTTTATCCACTGCCACCTCCAGGCAGTTACTGTCTGCCAGCAACATCATTACACAACAGTGTTTAGGAGGGGATGGAGAAAGGATGTATGGAGTTACAGAAGAACCAGACTTTTTGCAGAAGTCTGTTTTTCCATTACTTTCTGATCGTATATCTTGTGCTAAATCTCCTTGAAGTAGAGAGGACCCAAGCAGATGCCAATGAAAGTCAGCAGCTTTAAAAGCTAAATGACAAAAGTAAGTAATTTTGGTGGTGTATTAGAGCACATAGCACTTGAACAACGGCATCATCTTTTTGGATGGAACTGCTGGCCAGGGGGCACAGTCTGAGGCCCTCTGAAGTCCCTAGCTAGAACTTCAGAAATGTGTTTACTGAGCACACCGGCCTCTTTATTACACCTAGAAATTGCCTTTGCTGAATAAATCAATGCCGCATATAAATTCATTTTCCTGTCACAGAGTGGCCAGCACTAGATGTTCCAGAGGAAGAAATTAAAGCAATGACTGCACTATAATGTACAGACGGACCAATGTCACACCAATGGAAGAATAGTGCTGCATTTGGGATAAACAAATGAGGCATGATACTTTTTTCTTAAAAACCCAAAGCGTCTACAATGCAGGCAGAGCACATGGATGCTGCTTTGCTCTGCTCTCGAGATGACTGCAGACTCTGTTAGCACAAACACTTGTGTTACATATGTTCCCCTATTTGCTATTCAACAGGTCACAGCAGTCAGCATTTTGTAACTGGTCTCTCAGTATTCAGAGCCCTGAAACATTCTTTCTACAGCTGATACCAAGAATCACCCAGCTGTTGAGCTCTTTGCCTAGTTAAATAGTGATCATGCGTTTTTTCTCTACCGCATCCTTACAGTAATCCTCTACACAGCATCTGTGACATGTAGTATTGGCTCCCAGGTTCCTGCTCTAACCACTAGATAGTTTTCTGAGGATTTCAGATCTGCTCTCTGCACTTCTACAGCACCTCGATATGTGATATCATACAGAATGAATGCACAATGCTTAGAAAAGATTCTGCTCCAGCTACTAGACAACACCGACTCGATGCAATTTTAAAGGAACTTCTCTTTAGCCCAACAAGAAAGAATATTCTTAACAGTCTTTGGCTTATCCTCTATCAAATCCTTCCTTCAGGCTCACCTTCATAAAAACCCATGCTAATTAGTATGGCTGGACAGCTGGTGAGCTATGACTGATCTTACTTGGGTAAAACTCATTTCCTTCTCCTGATATATCTGGTTGCATCTTTATCTACCTGTTGCATTTTGTTATGAGTCAAGCAAATGTGATAAGTGCTGCCCTCATACTGGTAGGTTAGGGTACCTAAATACCATTATAATACAAATAATAAGAGTAGTTTCCTCTCTTCCCCTCCTTATGGTCTTTCCATGAAATGATCACATTTCACAAATGCAGCTTCCATTTGTGAGTGCTGTACAAAACCACCACCCTCAGTACTGCTGGCTTCTTGTTTTAATTCCTCCAATTTACTGTAATTAATTCTGCCTATAAAAAACGTGTTTGATTTCCATCTCAATGGCAGGCTTGTGGATGTAGGTGTTTGAGGAATCTTTTATGCAGATCTCTCACTCCCTTAAAGCAAGGAAGTTGGAGTTTCTTTCTAAAGACGTGAGTATTTTAGTAATGTATTCTCTTTCCTTAGGTTTTCTGTCTCTCTAATCATTATTACTCAAATGCACACACCAATAACTCCCTTCCTCAGAGCCAGACTCCTAAGCCAGTATAATACAATTACTGCAAATTAGCATTTCATGAAAAACAAAAGAGCAAAAACAAAACAAAAACCCCTTCCCAATTGACTGATATTTAAATACTCTACTTAAAGCACCAGCAGGCAAAATGTTAATTAGATTTGCAGAGGCACAATGTTTTGACATGGTGAGGACTTTGCAGCAGTAGTGCTGTATATTTTCCTTAGACTTAGAGTACATCTCCCAAGAAGATTTGCAGAGCAAAAATACTGAGTCTATTACAAAAGATAAGAGGTAATGCTGTAGGTAAAACAAAGACAGCCAAGACACAGAGTGACCTGAAGTACCACCTCAGACAGCATTAATGAGGAGACAAGTGCAATTGCTTTTATCTTACTGCCTCTCTCCTGAAGACAAGACAGCCCTGAATGTTAGGAAGGGGCATTGCTGAGCATCTAAACCTGGATCCATCAAATACATTGTCTGTAACTTAAGTCTCAACCTATGCACCTTTGAACTTTGGGGTGTGGAGTGAGGAGATAGCCTGAAAATCTTGATATGACATACCTCAAATTTGCAGCTGGAATTCATGTCTTAATTCAACTCAGAGAAATGCCAGTGGGGGTGTGCATGCAGAAAGGCATTGGTAAAATAAAAATTTGCAAATCTAGTAAGCTTCTGCACAGAACATGTCCAGGTCTTACATTTGACGTTGTGAGAGCTTGTGTCAGAGCTGCCAAACACTTGATCTGTGAAATGCTCATGCGTTGTTTAAAAAAAAATCATATGGATGAAAACAGGGCACAAGACAAAGATGCTAATCCGCATAGAACCTACAACCTGCAAATCTGGTGGAGCCAAACCTTTAATAGCTGTGATTTCTAGACATCTTTGAAAATGCAAGCCCTGCTACTCATTTCCCTGGCTAGACAATGTACAGTTATAGTCCCCTATGTTCAAGACTGGTGCAGAGAAGGACTACTAAGAAGATCAAGAGAAAGCAAGAGAGTATCACATGACAGGAGACTACAAAAACTTGGCTTCTTTAGTCTAGTAACATGAAGGCTGAGCAGAGAGATGACTGCTGTCTCTATAAAAGACTGGAAAGAGAAAACAGCTGGAGGACAATGCTGGAACAAGGACAAGTGGGTACAGACTAAATTCAGCTAAAATTAAAAGGAAGGCTCTTAACTATTTAAGCCTGGGTGGAGGGAACTAACTATTCTTAAGATGGAGTACAGTAAATTCTGAAGGGGGTTGCTATGATGCACTGCCCCAAAAGCAGGGACCTGGATTTAATGGTCCAGGAGGCCTCTTCCAAGTCCCTATACACCCAATGTTGTGTTTATGCCAAATGACAGTTCAGGAGAGCAGAAACACATTTATGAAAACTTGTACAGTACCAAGCTTTGCTAAACAGTTTTCATTTGAAACTGCATAATCCTTACATTAAACAGTGTGAAGAGAAATGGGTAGTTTATTACAGTCAAGAGCCATTATGTTTCAGGGAAAGGAATGATGTATCATGTCACTTATTACACTCCAGACTCAACCGTAACTATAAACAGCTGGTTATCCAAGAGACTAAGGGCACAGTTTACAAGGAAATATGAATTCAGTTACTCTGTCAAGAGAAGAGTGTTTGATTTACAGTTAGCTGCTCGTTGATTCTCCCCAAGGAATAATTCTGTGAGATCAAGCCCCAATTAGAAGGAAATAAAAGGAATAATTGAAAGGAATAAAGGACCCTTCTCTTTGCTTCTGCTTGCATCCTACTTGCCATCACAGTGTTTAAGAGGTACGAAGTATGTTATGGTTAGAGTGGGAGAACAGGGGTCTGATGAACTTTATAGGAGTGCGAAGTGGAAACACTGAGCATGCTCATATGTAACTCTGCAAAGCGTACAGAAGTTGGGAGTCCTGGGTTTTACTCCCAGGCCTTGAACTAACTGGGGGCTTTCAGGCTAAAAACCATGTTGGATTCACATTACTAAGCTTCAGGAAATCCATCCCGAAGTCTTTGGGTTCATTACGAACTCTGTCTCAGTTCTTAACTGTGCTGTGTCTGTGTGAGAACATTAAGTAAAACCTGCCTTTGCTGTTAGGAATCACTATAAAATCCTAGGGAACTGATGAAAGGGAGAACAGTCAATAAAAGATTTGGAAAAAGTATATGGGTAAACAGGGGGTTTCTTCCAGATTGTCTTTTGATTTACTAAAGCAAAGCTCTGCATGTAAGAGGGAGTCAATTCCTTATTGCCAGTGCTCTAGCTTAAGTCACGCAGGCGGAAAACAACCATAATTGAGGTTCTTGCATCTTGGGGCACAGTATTATTGACCCTTGTGCTAAATTCACTACCGCCCTACTGTGCCTTAAACTCTGACTCATTTTACTGAGGAGGAAGAGTGGGGGTTAGGAGGAAGAAGAAGAGGGATTTAATGAGAAAAGCTGTGTTATTAATTTATCGGCCAAAAAGCCAATAATAATGTCTTGCATGGGTTTTTTTAGAATTTTCTCTCTTTCAAAACCAACACACAAGAGAATAAAAGCAACCATCATGCTGTCTTCCTGGATTTAAACAATGACCAAGCAGCATTTCCCAATAGCATGTTTGAAGCTCATGTTAAATAATCATCTCTCAAACATTTTGTGGTTCAGCTAACTCTTCTTCTTGGTAATATTATTTAAAGTTAATTGCTTCCTGCAAGTCTTTCGTATTCACTTGCAATAAAAATGCAATCACCTTGTGTATTAGTTATGAAAGTCATATATTCTTTTACATTATAAGAACTATGCAACTCCTTTTTTCCCACTGCAAGAAGTGGTAGATGATACACTAATACCCACTGGTCTATAAAAATGTTTAGACAGTGCAGAAGCCAAAAATAAGTTGTTGCTCCTTACAATGCCCCTACCCTAGGCACCCCCACCCCCCACCTTGATTCTACTTTTTGTAGAATTTTTCTATCAGAAAATTAACATCAGAAAAGGTTTAATATATTCTACATATGGCCCAAGCTCTGAAGGAGACATCAAAAGGCTTCATGTTTCCTGCCTGATCCAGATAGTAGATCTTGGGGTTACTTGAGAGATCAGGCAGAAAAGGTTCTCCTTGGAACAGGAGTTTGTTGAAATGGGAGTTTGAAAAATATAGACTAACTGGGATAATTTGAATTATGCTGTTCCAGAGAGAAGCGGTCTAAGCAAAAGCACCTGCTTGACAAAAACAAGCACAGCTCTTCACATTGCTGCAACTTCAGAATAATTTCATTTATTTGAAAATGCTCCGATCAACTCTAATTTGCACATTGCTTGCTTATTCTCATCCAGTACATTCTGCCCTGCACAGCGAATAGTATAGACTCAAAAAACTAGTGCCAAGCAGATGGTTCTGATTTTACTTAGGCTCTTTTTGCCAGCAACCATGTTTTCATGCCATGAGGAAATTCAGCCACATTGGAAAATATTCTCCTTTTACTTCTATACAAGGCAAACCTAAGCATTTTTGCTTGTAGCACTTTTTCACTGGACTCTGAAGCCACAATGAATGTTTTCAATCAACCGTCCGCTGCTCTCTCCAAAGGTCATGTGCTAACCATTGCCAAGTGTTTGTGTCATCTCTCATTGTGTAGCTCATTTATTTGAATCAAGTAATTTTTCCTATTTGTTGGCATTTATTTTATTACTTATGTACAGTGATACTGGGCTGTTCCCAGCAACCTGTACTGTAAGTCTGGAAAGCACTGAACACATTGTGGGTACTAAAGTGGCAAAAATATGTAGACTATAGCTGAATTGCCACCACCTCCATCTTGGAAAAACAGATGCTTAACAGTACATAGCAACACCAAACTCGTTTCAGACAAACAGTGAAGACTGTCATGATCTAAGTGAAATATCAGGAGGAATTTCAGGTAGTTAAAAGCAGAATTTGCACAGGGCTCCAGCATTGCACGCCTCTTCTCATGCAGAAAGCAGCTTGGGTTTTGTTAATGATGCCTCACTTGAAAAAGGGTACATTTGGTAGGCGATATCTCTAAACAGCATGCTGCAGCGTTGTTTCTCTATTTGGTTTAAACAAAAGAATCACATAGCACCTAGAGGTCTTCCATCAAAGCACAGACTGGCTTGACTTGGCAGAGTTTGTAGCATCCCATTTTGCCCAAAATAGGGCCAATTGAGTCCTAGAGACTTGTCTGCTTTCTAATGTGCTGAAAGTTTTTCTGAAAAAAATGTAGAGATGTAGTTGTACAAGAAGGGACCGATCCAAAGCCCACTACTACAATTAATGGAACCCTCCACATTGATCAGGCTCTTGATGTCAGAGCGCTCATATGCGGCGCTGAATTTCTCCCTCCATGATAAGCCTTACTGAAAGCACACCCAGGCTGGTTATTAACATGCTACGCCTTTACAGGCCTGCATTAAAAACACAGCATGCTCCATTAGCTAATCCATTTCTTGAGCCATTCAGTCCTGTCCTGTATGCATTTGTCTCTACCCTGTGACATTTCTCCTTTAAATCACTCTCTCTATCTTTGACACATCTACCCATATTTCACATGCTACCATGCTTTCCCATCAGTGTCCCCCTTTTCTTTTCCCTTTGAATTCTGGAACACAATCCATTGAGGACACATCTGCTGTGTCACTGTTTAATTATTTTAATTTTCTAACCCACTGCGGCATGATCATTAAAAAAAAATCACTTTCTTAACCCAGCAAAATGCATCCTATTCTTTAAGCAATGACCTTCAGTTAGTGCTGTGAACACTAAAGCAAAAATTATTTGAGTTTATTTAATGTCTTACTCACTGGTCACCTGCCCTTCATATGTTTGTTCTC
>NW_005842336.1:1531254-1532165 GCF_000455745.1 Alligator sinensis | reverse complement strand
AAAGGATGGGGAGCACCAGGAATAAACCAGAATCTTGGAAACAACTGAGTTATAAACAGGAACTGACCATAGAATAAAGGGCCTTCCAAGCCAGGTCAGTTCTGGCACAGGTTTCCAAGGACCTAAGATCAGTGTTCACTTTTGGCCATTCAGTAGCTTAAAGGAAAGCAACAACTAGCCTCCATCATTTTTATGGCAGCCCCTCACTGCAGCATCTCCATGCTTGAAAATCTTTTAAGAGTAAACTACCATCCTGAGGAGGAGAAGAAGGGATCTGTCATGACACCCCTATCCTGCACCTGGTAGTGTTGCCTTGAAGCATGTTCTGCCCACTCGTTCCTGCTCCATTCATGCCAAGAAAGCTGTCCCAGAGCAATGCTAAATGTGTGCTGGTGAGCATGCATGAGACAGCCTAAGCGGAGTAGTGGGCATGTTCTCAGGACTGTCATAAAGTGGATACTAGAGCTGTGCAAAGCTTCAGTAACTGATTCAATTCGGAGGAGATTCAGTCCAATTCAGGGACTGAATCTCTGAATCCGAATCGAATCGGGAGGCCAATTAAAAGCTCCGAATCGATTAGAAGCATACGAATTGATTCAGGAAAGTTTCAGAAAAGATTTGCCTGCTTCACAGATTTGGCCATAGACTAAACAAGCAGCTGGTAAGTCTGGCGGGGTTGGTGGCGGGGGGAGAGAAGGGCCGTGGGGGAGGGAGGGATTGGGGCTGGGGATAGAGTTGGGACAAACTGCCCAGTGGGGCAGGAGGTGCGTTACTCAGGGAGGGAGGCAGGAAGGGTGCAGGATGCAGGCATAGGAGTGTTGGGAGCGGGGGGCTCTGCCCTGCTGCTTGCCCAGCTGGGGCAGGATGTGGGCATGGCTCACTCCAGGCAGAAGGGGGCAAGTGGCAGCAGA
>NW_005842336.1:1517641-1531107 GCF_000455745.1 Alligator sinensis | reverse complement strand
TGCAGGTTCTCCTGCAGCTCCTCCAGCTGTGCCTGACTCTCCCCAGGCAGGGGGAGCTGCAGGAGAAGCCCCCATGGCTGCCCTGCCCAGCCCCCTCCCCCGCCCAGCCCAGCCTTGCAGCACTTAAAAAAAAAAAAAAGCTCCACACACACCAGTTCTGGCAGTGGGGATTGGGGCCTCTGAGGGCTCATGGCAGAGCCCCCCCACACTGGCAGACTGTGGGGCAGCGTGGATTACCCCCCCACCTGGCACCCACGCAGCATCTGCCCCATGGTGCAGGTGCAGCACAGCTTAGCAGGGCTCTGCGCACTGTCTGAGAGCTAAGGCAGCTCCACCTATCAGCCAGAGCCTGGCACCGCTCAGCCCCAGCAGCCCCAGCTCTCAGACAGCATGCAGTGCCCTGCCGAACCACACTGCACCCATGCAATTCAACAGCTGCCATGCAGATGCCAAGTTGGGGGGTGATCCCCACAGCCCCCCACTGCCCTGCGCTGCGCAGGGGGCTCTGCCATGAGTTTCCTGAGGCCCCAATCATCACTGCTGCCGCCAGTGAGTGCAGAGCTTTATTTTATTTTTATTTTTTTTAAGTGCTGGGACTAGGCTGGGGCTGGGCAGGGGATGGGACCAGGCAGGGGAGAGGCAGGCACAGCCCTCAGGAGATATAAGATAACTTTCTTTTCTGCTTCCCTTAACATCACATTTGAAGTAAGTGTGCGGGCCGAGAGCGGTCTGAGGCCCTCGGGGGCGCGCGGCGGGCTGTGTCCAGCAGCCCTGGCACGCGGATCGGGGAATGCAGGCCGGCAGACTAGCATTAGGCACGGACACGTAGCGGTTAATTAAAGATTATTTTACTTACACCGTAGATGGTCGCGGTGCAGGCAGGAAAAACTTGCTTGCGTTGCATTTACAGACAGACACGTGGAGTTTGCTAGGCTCCACAACACGAACTCAAACAAGACCCACAGAAAACTTGAGCCTCTTGAAATAACTTGGACAGAGCTCTGGATACACACACACACGAAGCTTGCTAGGCTCCGTGGAACAAGCGCGCAGGGAAGGGGTTCGTCGAGGGATCGCGCTCAGCGATGGGGAGAGGCCAGAGGTTGATCAGACCCCTATAGCCTTCTTAAGGCGCACGCTGGGTCTGTTAGGCTCCGCAGCGCTTAGAGTTCTTCACGAGATGTGAAGTCCTCCTCCTCCACAAGATGGTTGTGGAGTCCTCCAACTTGGGCGGAAAACACTCAAGCCTCTTATGCAGCTAGCAAGCCAATCACTAGCTGCCACGTGGGAATAATTTAGAACTGGCCAATAGTGGGACACAAATTTGCATGTGGGTGGCGGGAACTCCTTTGCACCGGGGTTTTTTCTTTGCAACTGAGAAACGCACCCTGCAAAGAAAGCTCCTCATGGCGGGAAATAATTTAGCAGTGCCAAAGCGCGCACACACAAAATCACACCCTTGGGTTGTGACATCCTCCAAATCAGCCGAATCCAAATCGAATACTTCCCTGTTTGCACAGGCCTAGTGGCTACCTTATTTTGAGGAACTGATTTGTACAAATCTGGGCCAAGCAGTCAGGGCATGCTCTGCAGCAGCTCTCTGTACACGTTGCAACCCCTCAATGACTTCATCCAGCAGCAAAGAACAAACCCCAGACTCCCAAGCCTTGTGCTTTATTCTCATGGCCATGCTTTAGTCTTCAGTCAATCTGTAAATAGATCCAGGTCCACAACAACAACTATCTTCAACAGTTTTGAAGGCATTCTCAGTGATGCCTAGGACAGATGGTTTATATAAATTGAAGTCTTCTCTTCAGCCACAGGTTAGCATATCATCCACCAGTAATTAAAGCCTCTTGGACAAACACCAACTTTTGAGGGTCCAGGTGAAAACCAGTCTAGCATTATACGAAGAAAAACAGCCTTATATCTCAGGCACGGACTGGAAATTAGAAAGTCATTATTCTCAGGTCTGCAACAATATATTTATATCAAGCAGGTCTCTGACCTTTCATTTTATCATCTGTATCGTCATGTTTTTAACAGGCATGTTCCAAAGCTAAGTTACATGCTTGTGAAATGTGCACTGAAGCCAAACATTAACTACTCAAAGCACACAATAGGACATGAACTTCTACATGGCATTTTCTTTACAATTATGTCAGACTCAAGGATCCTCCAAATCTCTTTATTTACTGCTTCATCCCCCTGTGCTTCAACATCCGGTTTTATAGCAGTAATTCAGCAGTTTCTGTCTACATCTCTCAAGTTATGCAGTCACAAGGTGCATAGTGTAATTGGTGTAATTATTTAGTAACTCTAATTCAGGCTTTTAAATCTGTAAAGACGGGTGAGGGCAGGACGCAAAAAGTGCTGTAATTATGGTCTTCAGATGTTTATATTCTTAACAAGCAGTTCTGACATGCAAAAAGTTCTGGTCTCATACATCCAGCAAGGGGAAATCACTTTGACAGAAATACCTTCTGTGAATCCATTAGCTTTAACTGATTCTTGGCTATCTTAAGAGTTTATCATTGATGGGAAGTTGTCCATTTTGGTTGCTCAACCTATCACTGTAGGCCCATTTAAAAACAGTAACCACCAAAAGCATTAAGGTGTTTCTAATGCTTTGAAAGGGAAAGCAGTGCAAACATAGGCGCCAAGTTTTATTTTTGGTGGAGGGGACCTAAGATGGTGGACATGTGGAAAGTTTTACACATTTCAGGTGACAGCCCTCTTCCCAACTGGGGGGGGGAGGGGAGGACCCATGTACTCGGCCCCTCAGACTGCAAATGTAAGTTGTGCCCTACTCATTCAGGTTCAGACATTCATATATAAACAAGTAAAACTCATTCCTGGAAGCATTTTCTCAAGCCTGTAGGAATTCAGAGATTCTCATCTCTCTAGTTGCTATGATTTAACTTCATCCTACTAAATGGCAGCATACAGGAAGGATTATTTGCTCCGCATTTGTCATTCCTTTGGTTTCCTGGTACAAGCTTCACTTTGGGAAACAGCTTAAATAATGTCCACCAAGGACATATGAGATGAACATATGAATCAGTTTTTCAGATCTCATGACTCAACTGCAACTTAAACCAAGGCCCTCTTCCCTCATGCTCTTAGGCACCACTATCTCTGGGAAGTGTTAAGGTTTATTTAGCGGGCAGTCAGGTGCAGTAGGCAGCTAAAATCTGCCTGGTTGGGAAGGTAGGCATTGTTTACAACCAGAATTCCTTTCTGTACATTGTACATTAGAGTTACTTCTTACCACCAATTCAACTGACTCAGGATGGACAAATCACCAGCATTTCAAATACTGACCTCAGATAAGCACATAACCATCTAAGATGCTCCCCAAGACTTCTTGGCTAGGAAAAAGTGGACCAGGACACTCACAGAAAAGAAAGGCAGCTTGCCAATGAAATGAGGCCCATTTATGCCAGTTGAATGACTGGTTCAAGAGAATTTCTTGTGAAGTGTGGTTGGTGCTTCCAGAGACAGTTGTGCCTGGTGAAAGCAGAAGAGTCATAGCCAAAATTTGGACAGTCTTATTCAACCGTTTGCAAACCTATTAGAATACCAGACATTTAATTCAGATTTTAACAGTAAGGGCCTGATTCTCTGTTACATTAGACCCCTTTACATCACTAACACTATGAAATGAGGCGTTAGAAAAGTGATGTACGTCTACTCTCATTTCAAGGCTACCTTTATATTGCCAAACCCTCATAAAAGGATCTTAGCATGTAAATCAGGACCTATGAATCTGCTCAATAACTGACATAAATCATATACAGCATAAATTGTATACAGCAGCATGGGCAGCCTGCCCGAGCCCCCACCCTAGCCTGGCACCCCCGGTGACAGGTCACGGGGGAGGGTCCCTCAGGTGCCAAGCGGCCCATCCCGCCCAGCTCTCCAGCTGCAGTTTCCACCAGCAACTCAGGAAGCCCTGGCTAGCACCTGCCTTGCCAGCTCCACAGCCCCATGAGGCACGACTAGCCATGAAACCACCCAGTATCAAGTGAAGTGCCCCAGGGGTCGGTCCTGGGCCCGATTTTGTTCAATGTCTTCATCAATGACCTGGAAGATGGCATAGAGTGCACCCTCAGCAAGTTTGCAGAAGATGGCAAGCTGTGGGGAGTAGTAGATATGCTGGAGGGTAGGGTGAGGATTCAGAGTGACTTTGACAAATTGGAGGATTGGGCCAATAGGAATCTCATGAAGCTCAACAATGACAAGGGCAAAGTCCTGCACTTAGGACTGAATAATCCCATGCACCAGTACAGACTGGGGGTGATGCCTGGGCAACAGCTCTGCAGAAAAGGACCTGGTGGTTGTAGTGGGCAATAAGCTGAATATGAGCCAGCAGTGTGCCCTTGTTGCCAAGAAGGCTAACGGCATACTGGGCTGTATTGGTAGGTGTGTTGCCAGTAGGCCAAGGGAAGCAATTATTCCCCTCTATTCAGCACTGGTGAGGCCACATCTGGAGTCCTGTGTTCAGTTTTGGGCCCCCCACTACAGAAAGGATGTGGACAAATTGGAGAGAGTCCAACAGAGGGCAACAGAAATGGTGAGGGGGTTGGGGCACATGACTTAGGAGGAGAGGCTGAGGGAACTGGGCTTATTTAGTCTAGAGAAGAGAAGACTGAGAGGGGATTTAATAGCAGCCCTCCACTACCAGAAGTGGGGTTTGAAAGAGGATGGAGCTGGATTGTTCTCAGTGGTGAGAGATGACAGAACGAGGAGCAATGGGCTCAAGTTGCAGCCAGGGAAGTTTAGGTTAGATATTAGGAAGAATTTTCTCACTAGGAGTATAGTAAGACACTGGAACAGGTTACCCAGAGAGGTTGTAGAATCTCCATCCTTGGAGGTTTTCAAGACCCGGCTAGACAAAACTTTGGCATGTATAGACGCCCGCCCAAAAGCACTTAACACCAGAGACTCTTACATCAGAGTAAACTTAGGCTGGAACAAATGTATGTGTAGACATGCCCAGTAATTACTCTGAGAGTAATTCAAAAATTCAAACATCCCTAAAATTCGAATTTGGCTCCTGATGATTCCAAAACTAGAGATTAGGAAAATTTTGTCTATTGATTCAGGTTTTAAAATCACCACAGTGGATGATCTAGGTTCACACTTGCAGCATGATCACAGAGTCCTGGTGCTTCACAGGGACTAGAAGACAATATTGGGAGACGTTAACAAAGATTAAAGATCTTCCAGAGGGGAGCCAGATTACACCCACATTATAACTGCATCTCTCTCTCTTACATTACAAAACCAATCTTTGTTCTACTCATAACAAAAAGGGCTGTTACAATATGTTCAACTGCGAATAAACCGAGATTTAATGCCAATGGAAACCTTTTTTTTTTTTAAAAGCATTGCTGGCTAAAATATTCTCTCAATCATTTTTTGTTCTGCCAGATTCTATATAACTAAGGATCCTACTTATATTTGAATTGATTTGCAGTTAAAATGTACTGCAGCTTCAATGATGCTTAGCTTTTGTTCTGTGCAAAATAACTTCTATGTTTCTCTGCCAACCAAACCAGTTTGCTATTCAGTACAGAAAGTAGCAGTTCATTTTTCTTCCAAAAAATATAAAAAAATAAACCAATAGAAACAGAAAGGTGAAAACTGTGTGCTTTGAATTAGGTACAGGCACAAACCAAAACACAAGTCAGAACTTGTGAGTGTACAGTTGTCTGCTAGCTATCAGTACTCATCTGCACTCCCCATCATCTGAGTGCCTAATAATCTTTGATGGATTTATCCTCACACCCTACTCTGAGTTAAGGAATTACACTCATTTTACAGGCTTGCTGGATCCATCTATCATTCTTAAATGCAACTGAACTGGATTGTTTGTTCTGTTTTTTTATTATAAGCCATTTGGGGAAGGTTCATCTTTGTTCTGCATATTCTGTACAGCACTTGGCACACTGGAGTTCAAGTCCATGACTGGGGCTCCTAGGCAGTACTGCAATCCAAAAATGTAACCAAAACAGCTTTATTCAGTTTCACAGGGAGGAAAGAAATTAATTCTAATCTGAAATCTCATATTCCCAAATTCAAGAAATGACTACTCATTAAAAAAGTCAGTTGCCCTGCAATGAGCTCTCTTAGAATAGAGAAACCAGCAGTGTGGACCTATATTAGCTGATATTTTCCTTTACATGTGTGGATAGGAAAGATGTACTGAATTATTTATACCTGGTGTTGGTGGATAATGGGTGATCACACATAGATAACAAAGAAAAAAGTGTTTCATTAGATGTGTGAAGCAAACATGCACATAAGGTAAATGTCTCAAACCTAGAGAGGTAGGAACTGAGCAATACCTAGAATTGGTGAGAATCCTATTATTATCGAATCTTTGAGATACTTAAAGTTAGACTGGGCAGCTCACACTGACAGGATCAGAAGGATGGCAAGGTGAAGAACTAGGTTGTCTAATTTCTTTGAAATATAAAACTACCTGATAAACTAGGTCACCTTCAGAAAAGCTCTTAAGCTTAAGTCAATGGACCAAATACATGCACTCTTTTCAATAAGATGCTTTTCTGCACAGAAGTCAGATTGGCAATTCCTTGAACCAAGGAACAGGAACCTGCCAAATAAATGGCAAATCTCCCATTCACATCAGTGCTAAAGAACTGGGCATTATAACACTGATTTTCCATCATTTTTACAAGCAATTCCTGTGACTTCTAAAGGACATTTGTGGGCTGTTCGTGTCCTGCCCTCTTTATTACCCTCTTCTACTCTGCAGGCTACCACCAACCAATAGTGACAGCCTTCATTACCCATACACAAGCTCCAGGGTAGAGGGGCAGACGTTTTAATCAGAGCAACTTCAAGAGCTGCTCTAGTTAAAGTGTCCACAGCATCACGTGTATTCAGCATCCTACACTTCAAAATGGCAGCAGGGGCACGTGAACTGAATCTTGTTCAACTAGCTTTAGTTCAAGTGCCCCCGTTGCCATTTTGAAATGTGGAGATGCTGAATAGATGTGACATGGAGGCTGCTGGAGCATGTTAATCGAGTCTGCTCCTATCTGTGCTAATTAGCACAAATCGGAGCACATGTCCAACACATGTATAGGTACCCTGTAACTCTAATAACTGGACACTTGCACATTTTACTCATTTCTGTGTGCATAATATTAAAATCATGCAAGCAAAGTTAGACTACAAAATCAGAACTTTTCACATCTGGAATTGTGAAGGTTTCAACCATTAACCCTGAAGTAAAAGACTTTGGTCCCATTACTAATGAAGCAGAGAGCCCCCCACAAATACTGTCAAAGTGGTCTTGATGTTTTCTTTAATGCATGTTGTGGCTCAAGTAAAACATGTCAGTGATGGAAGAGAACAAGTTCTACGTGACATTTAATTCTACTTAGGTTGGCTTTGTGTTTTGCAGAGTACAGAATGTCATCATTCAGTTCTGATTCAGAGTTTTAATTAATGATAAATTTTGGAAGGGATATTAAAAATGATGCTTCAGGATTTAAACTGACCTATTAGATCGAACAGACCTATTCAGGAAGCGAATTATACCAAATTTCTAATGATTTTGTGTGTCATTAGACCTATACCATTAGAAAATGAAACAAAAGAGCTATTTTTCTTTCAGACTCTTGCCATCAATAGATACTAATCACTTAGCAAAGCCAGGCCTTTCAGCTGCAAAGGTCTTTGACTAAAATTTCACTTGGCCACCGCTCAGATTAGATATTTTAGCATCACCATGAACTACCTAGGTCCAAAATAGTCTTAAAAAACTGAAGGTCCTCAGAAAATCGCACAACTGTATGGAAAATGAGTTGAAACAAGACGACAGAAAACTTGAAGGAGGGATCAAAAATTATGGATTAAGTACTCCAGGGGTTTGTTTTAAGATACTAGAACATGTTTGGAATCAGGTCACAATGTAAGAGGAAGTCTGGGGTCTGTTCAGGACTGGGGCAAAGTTATACCTTCTCTTTTAAACCAGAGCCAGTTTTCCTATTTCTAACCATTTGAAAGTTTCTTTCTTTTGCAAGAAACTACCCATTGCTATTTTTATAATGGAAACAGAGACCTTTAAAAATAGCATCGCTGGCTGTATAGAGCAATCCAGCCTGGGGTCTATTTCTGCCCCCTGCTTAGTTAATATATTAATTAGCAATCAACCTTCTGGAAAAATCTAATCAGCAACATTGATTACACTTTGATGAACTGAGTACTGTTTCCATGAGTTTGCTAACTAAATGCTTATTTATGCATACTTTGTCATGGGGCACCAGAAAGGAAAGAAACACAAATGCTGAAGAATTTGCAATTTACTATGTTCGTTAATAACCCAACTTGCATTCTGTCACCTATCTGCTTTCTTTCATAAATGCTTTAACATCAACCTGACCTCTGGATAATTAGAGTTCAAATCCCCTGGTTTAATTGTCAAGCCTTTAGGATTTGATGGTGTCAGAAGAGGGGAAAGGGGACCAGCATAACCAATGAAGGACACAAAAGAAATGCCACATGACTACATAGGACCTGTGACCTCTCTCAATGAATGGAAGTTGCAACTAAATATTCAACACAAACTGCCACTCAGAAGCGTTACTGGAGAAAATGCTTTAGTCAAGCACAAGTTAGTAAACTCAGTAGAAAGATAACTGGATGAAATTTAATGGAAAGTAACATAAAGGAAGACACACTAGATCTTTTAATGGATCCTGACCTTAGAAGCTAAGTGAACTTCAACTGTTCTAATACTGTGTCTATAAAATGATTCACCATCAGAAAAGGCTTAAATCCATTTGCGTTAATGTTGTTGTAATATTGCAGCCATGATGGTCCAGGAAAATACCACCCACAAAAGTCCTTAAATTCTTCTGATCATTTGTCCTCTGTGAATAAGCTGATTAATTCTGTTGCTAACAGAGATACAGACAATAGTGGGGGGAGGAGAAAGCAGGGAAAAGTGGGGAGGGAAAAAATCAAGGATGGATTTCAAATACTGGTATGCTTCACATTACAATAATTCAACTGGCAAACATTATACCCACTCTCCATATTATTGAGAGACATAGCCACATTGTCTAAAAATCTAGTCATGTTCAAATGCAGCGTGGGCCCTAACCATGCAGCATCTGACTCCCCTACAGCAAAAGCAAAAACACCCATCTCAAACAAACTTCATTTCAGTCCCACTCCCCAAGACTCTCTTTCAAACCAAACCTACCCAGTTAGAGGAGGAAAGGAATCCCTTTACAGTATCGCTGTCACTGTAGCAGCACCTGTCGTGCTAGCCGACTGTGAAAATATGTAGTGAGATGCTGAACTCTCAAAGTGCATTTTTATATGCGCTTTCCTCAAAACTCCTCTCTCTCCTCCAGTTGTTGTCTGGATGAGGCTTTTAAAGAAGACAGTGAGACAAAGACAGGGAGAGAGAAAAAAAACCCATAACCCTGCAGTAATAAAAGGGAACTACTGTAGCACCACTGTCTCTAGCAACAGATTTAAAGTCCCACGGTTTAGATATTTTCCCCACAGACAAAGCAAGGGTAATTAAGCAAAGGAGCTATTTTCCCCCACCTGAAAGGATCCCTTCTGACCTCAATTAGTGTATTTTGGGGGAGACATTTCTAGCCTTTGATTCAATCACATTTCCCTGACTGAGCCCTTTTCTTCAAAGCCAGAGATCAAATTTAAACATAGGTATTAAATCTCCATCTGTGAATAATGAAAATAAGAATACATCTGAAAAGGTTACATACGTGCTGCTTTGGCCCTCTTAAGAAACAAAGTTATATTTCAGAGACCCAAGTTCCTACTACTTGCACTAACTGACAGCGTCAGTAGAGATGCGCCAGATAGCAGAGATCATCTCGCTCGGAGAGTAACATGGTTGAGACACACATCAGTGAAGCAGATGAGCAGTAGGGGAGAAGATGAGACCCCAGCCATTATCTGTTCTGTGGCTAATGAGGATTTTGGATATTATGATGGCTAAACCTGAACTAGTGTGGAAATGGATACCTGTTAACTTTGGAGTCTTTTTTCTCTACAAGAATCCAAGCTGGATGGATTCTAAATGCATAAACCATACAATTCGCTGACTAACCCCATGCTCCTAAAACACAGCGGGCATGGGTTTGGGCATGGCTTTTTTCCTTCATTATATTCAAGTTATTGGGGGGAAAAAAGAACCAGGAAATTGCCTGGTTACCTCAGGTGAGCTTTGCAAGTGTAAGTTATTAAATCTTTTCCCATAGGTCCTAAAAATAACACTAGCATAATGGAAAACGGCTGGCTGATGTAACTAAATAATTCAGACATCAAGATGGATTTATTTAGCAAATTGGAAATGAAAAGCTTAGGCAACTATAGACTTGAGAGCAAGACATTTTCTTTTCTCAGCACACTTTTTAAACACTGGATTCCATTGCTTTTTATATTATTATTGTTTAATGTACTTCTCATACATTTCAATTTATATTATTACCTGCCACAAGGAATATATGAATTTTCTAGTGCAGGGTTATACCAGTCATTCTCTAAAGGATGGGCAACCTATTTAAGCTTCAGCTGATGTACAAAGTCAAGCAGATAATTTCCCTCTATAAAAAAAAGTGAGTGAGGGGGTTGAGACTGGAAATCTATGAGCGACTAGAATTTAAAGGCAGAAGGATTTATTAGATCATCTTGTTTGACTTCCTGCATAACAGGAATCGAAATGTTCATAGTGGGAGCAGAGCAGAGGGCGTTGGTGTTCTGGGGTCTGTTAGTAACTCCAGCACTTGCTTGAAAGCTAACTGGGGAAAACACTGAAATGCATTTCTGACAACACATAATAGTAGTCATCCTTCTTAAAGCAAGGATTTCCTGAACTGCAACCTTATTGTGTGACTCTAGGCCAAGTCACTTCACCTTTGAGCGCTGTGCCTGCTGTATTGTGTTATGCAGATCGTTCTGGTCTTCTCGTTATTCCTAATGGAATCTCTCTCATCAAAAAAGAAAGAGTAAAAGAAACAGGATGAAAAAGGCAAAAATTATGCAGCAACATCTTCCAATGGAGTAAAGTTAAACGAGTGTTTGATCTGAGTATTGGAACCTGCTCAGGGACCTTTATTCTTCCGCATTTGTACTGCACCAAAGACAAGCCCCTTGGATCATGAATGCAGCCACATAGCCCCAAAATGCAAAAATGCATCAAATTCCAGATTCAGCCATCTATGTAAATCAGCACAACTCCACTGACTTACAGGAGCTGTACTGAAAACCTGGTCAGAGATTTTTTTGCTCTCTCCTGGACACAGTTACGTGAAATTCACACACATGATACCTTTATTTTTCCTCCATCCGCTATTGAAAACTAGTTACCAAAAAATGATATTTAGCCCAACCTAGCATACCAGAAACAAGTGAGCTTTTGTAAATTAAAAGGATCAGAGACATACAAATCAAAACAACTCATTGATTTAGTTTTCCATTTTGAGACTTCAACTGTCATTTCACTCTATTAATGAGCTCATTAGTAGTACCAAAGCACACTGAAAGTTATGGCCAGTTGGACTAATCCATCAGACACACACCTGCTGCTGTCACCACAAAATGGTATTATACCATCAGAATACGTTATTAAAATACCGCTATTATGGAAAGTGCCACATGGGTCAGCATTCTATTATGCATGGTAAACTATATTTGAGATTCAATACAGCTACAGTACATTGACTCATATGTACAAGATATACATATTAATAGCTGGGTTCCTACCTAATAACCAAGCTTGACGTTGGTTTTCAGACATCTGTATCTTTGTAATTATTCTTGGTCGATGAGGCATCAGTGTATATTAGTGTAAAGTTATGATGCGTCATTCTTATCTTGGAAGGTTTTATAATTTTATGCAAATGCACACAAAGAGTAAAAAGAAAGTTGATGTTGACAAAAAAAAACCCTATTGTCTGCATTAGATCATCTAAGATTGCTCCACGTTAGCTAGCAATGGGTGGTATGTTCCAGAGAACAGTTGTACTTTCCACACCTTTCATAATGCACAACTAGATATTGTAAAACATCACAGAAAGATTATACAGAGTCTATTTCAGGGTGATGGCATGGTCAGGTCAGCCCCAAGGCCGCTGCAACCATTGAGGCAACTTAGATGCTGTAACAACTCTCCTCCACTCTACCCTGTGTTCAGCTAGCTTTGTGCACTCTGCCAGTTGAAGCCCCATCAAGTCCTTAATATTGGTTCCCCAGCTCTTCTTGGGTCTACCTCTTTCTTTTTCCCTCCACTGTGCCCTGCATTATGATCCCTCTACTGCACCCTGTATTATGGTGTTGGCAAGGATATCTGGCCTTCTCCTGATGCTTTGTCACCCAACCTCCAACAACAGTTCGTAGTTTCCAATTTCTTGACTGATTTGCTGCTTGACAGACTCATTGGTCAGGTGCTCAGTTTATGAGACATGCAGTAGTTGCCTAAAGCAGCGTATTTCAAATGCCTCAATTATTCTCTAACTTCTTATTAAGTGTCCTTGCCTCGCAGCCATAAAGCATGACATAAATAACCACAACACGCAGCAACGTAACTTTACCTTCAGCATAATATTGCTGCTTGTCCAGACTGTCTTTAGCTTTGTTGATTGGCTGGTGGCAATGGCTATTCTGGTCTTGACTTCCCTTTCACACGTTAAGTCTTCTGTGATGGTGGCTCCCAGATATTTAAAACTTGTTACTCTTTCTAGTTTGTCATGGTTCATCTTCACATCAACATTGTGGCCAAATAAAATATTATGCCATGGGACAAATAATAAATATGTGCAGGACATGCTACC
The DNA here is from genome assembly GCF_000455745.1 of Alligator sinensis. NCBI lineage: Eukaryota > Metazoa > Chordata > Crocodylia > Alligatoridae > Alligator > Alligator sinensis. The sequence continues at coordinate 1,518,259 of NW_005842336.1, read as the reverse complement.
TCTACTATGTTAGCTTGGTTGTTTTATCTGGATATCACACAGTATGTATTGTGTAGTTATGTGAAAGAGTGAAGCACTCAATTAGGCAAGACTTGGTACTAAATGGCATTTGAGGGTTCTCAGGTGTCCAGTTAGAGGATGATGCCTGCAAGTCAAATCTGGCTTTTCTAAAAACAAGGAGACAAGTTACACACTCCAAATAGGTAATAAGTTAGTTTTCAGGCTCAACAGTAAAGAGCCCCCACATATGTGATATTTCTCCAGCTATTAAAGTCATAAAGGTTCAGGATAACTGGATCTAATTTTTTTATAAACAATGTGGTATATTAACATAATTAATACTTTGAGGATATAGAGTTTTGCTCCTAGTTCTGCACTGCTTTAGTTCTTAATCCTCGACAAATTTATATATAACCATTGACACTGAGCTTTGAGATCCCCATGAAATAGGCATCCTGATAACCCCCTTCATTTCCCTTACAAGGGTGATGATACAAGGATAAAATTGAGATATTTGGATGCACTAATGCTCTAAAGAGCATTATATAGAACTGCAGAAGATTTTTTTCTTAAACCTGTACATGAATTTAAGGCCTGAAGTTAATGCAGCTTAAGTAT
>NW_005842336.1:1509048-1517588 GCF_000455745.1 Alligator sinensis | reverse complement strand
GACTTTCATTTGGGTCTTCCCCTACATTTGGTCACCAAGCCAAGGCAAGCATCACTGATCACTACCCTGCAAAACCCAGTTTGACCAGAAATTAGCTGAAAAGTAGATTTCAGCGCAAAGGCACAAGCTTCAGGGAGAGGTGGGAGATTAGAATATCAACCACAAGAGCATAAAGATACAAACCCCACTATATAAGTCTGCAGTAAAAAACTAAACAGTAGAAGGATGTCTATACCTCTGGACATCTCCGAGAAAGATGATCTTTTCAGGGTCCGTGCTTTCTGTAATCACACTGGCTGGAATCAGCAAGAGATGAATCTCACCTATGGTATTTTCCCTGGCTTATTTATCAGCCCAGGGAGAAAGATATTACTATTGGGCAGACAGTCAGTATCTTTAACAATATTCCCTCTAGGTTTTAATAATTAAACTCATTCAGCTGAATGCTGAAATGAACTCACTGCACCACTGAGATGGAAATGATTTCAAAATGTAGATTTAATGTTGTTTGATTAAAATTGTCTTTTCAGCAGAGTAATGCATACAGCAGCCAAGACTTGACTAAAGCTTTTTAAAAGCCTTGGCCAAACTCTGTAGTATGTCTCCACTGAAAATCCCGCACTTTATGAATGAAGAATATGAGACATGTTGTAGAATTCACTTCTGCTAAATCCCACCCTGAAGCAAATGCTAAACATGAGCTTTGCTAGCATTGTTACATGACTTAAGAGGAGATTTTTTTTCAGCATAATTTATGGGTAAAAGCCACAATTGCCCACTGAACTGGGATAAGCTATGTTGACAAACCCCACATTTATGGCAGTATCAGTACATCTACATGAGGCAAATTTTGATTGGAAAGCTATCTTGGCAAATCTTTGGAGTCTAGGTCTGGCCTACAAGCAGCCATGAAATGCTCTGTGTTAAGCATTATTTCATGTCTCAGTAAATGTGTGCATCAGTCACAGTGAACTGAAAGCAATGCCTGCACCAGTTTTGCATGGATCTTTCCGATTCACGCTATGTTGGTGAAACAAAGATTGTGGAATAAAGAAACACCATGCAGAAGCAAAAGCCATATAGTTTTGCTTCCTGATGTTTTTTTCAGTTTCATTTCAAGGCTTGCACAGTGCCTTTACAACCACAGAATAAGTTGGCTGTTCACCCACCGTGAAATGATTTTTTTCAAATTTGTATCCATTATCTGGCTAGGAAGAGGCATTGCTTTCCTGTTTATTGTGCTAGCAAAAGGGCCTCCAGTAACTCAAAGAGTATTGAAAAAGGATTCTGAACTACTACTTGAATTACTGACTCCATCAGCTTAGCTGGCAATGTCCATACCAAGTTGCTTTTGTAAGAAAGCCTGGTAGCTCCATCTTTCTGAAACTAATCAGGCTACGTAATGAAGTTGTCTGCAGGATCAGATAAGAGACTCCTTTTGCTGATGGTTGACATTCAATTTAATTCTATACTCTTTAATCAGCAAAACTTAAAGTATTAAAAAGCAAGTTTGTTTTCCTTTTTTTCCCTGATTCATCTCAACATTTATTAAAGTGACCATCTACAGGATTTCCTCCAAGAACATCATATCTGAAATAAAAGCAGACAGACAATATGCATTTTATGTACACATACACACACAGATTTACAGAACTTTGATCAAAGTTTATTTCTTCTGGTGCCGTATATTGGGGCCCATATATTATAATCATGACACTGTCATTCCATTTAAGAAATATGAGAAATGTCTTAGTATATCCCAATCATGGGGTAATACTGATATGCATCATAATGACAGTATTTCTATTACAGACTGTTCCCTACTGGGAATATTCAGACAGCATTTAGCTATTGGCATGGCACGCTAACAACACCTACTTGTATATTTTTATCCTTTACTGGCTGATTGGCTGAACAGACCTCTAAAAACAATTTTAAAATATGACACTAATTAATTTAGCACCGCCTGTGTTTATTATTTTTTTTAAGTAAATGGTATGAAATCTTTTTAGGGAAGAGAGGCAAACCATCAGACAAAAGATACATTCATTGATATTAGGGGATTTGAAGTCTGAACAACAGGAGACAACATTTCACAATGCTGAAACTCATTCAGGAGAAATGGAAAGTGAAGGTGACTAAAAACAAAAAGATTCCTTTGGTATAATTGTCTGAGCAGAGTACAAGTCCGCCAGTAAAAAATATTTACAGAAACTATTCACATTCTTTTTTATTTGACATACATAGAAGTTGAGAACGAAGAATTTGGCCTTTTATATACTTTGTTAATATTTCTAAGCAATTAATTATATTCTTTTCTGCTACTTTGAAGATACAAAGAATGTAAAGCTCTTTTATTCTTAGCATTTATTACTGCATTTGAAAAATTGGCCTCCAGTTTTGCCATGTACACTGAACAGCTTTTAAAAGGTTCTGTATATAAATCCTAGAAACGTCAGTCAGCACAGCAGCTATATTTAATATTGTATTCCTTTATCATTTTAAATACAAAAAAAATATTGCGAATGAGCATAATGGCAAAATTACATACACATAATATAAATAAAGTAATTGTTTAATATTAACTTGATCTGATTTATTGGTGAAATTATGCTGTTCTAAACCAAGTGCCGTATTTTAATACTTGCATATCAAGTATATACATGCAATCTATTATATATGATTTATAACTATCGGGCTCCCATCACTAAATCTACAGATACTGAATAGCAAGTTTGCACACTGAAGTAGTTTTCTGAGTCCAGCTACATGCTGCTTGGAGCAGAATCACATGCCAAGTATAGGCATGGGAAGAAGGGAAGGTGGATGTTCAGCCATTGCTAATCAGAATGATAGAGGCTGATGACGGAGATGCCAAATAGGTAATATGAATATGGTGGAGCAGGAAAAACAGCCAAATTGCCTGAGCAATTAAAAAAAAAAACCTGCTCTGCTCTAGCACCTTCAACCCAAAGATCACAAAAGACTTTTCAAACATTAGCAAATGAATATCTAAATTCCTTACCTTTGGAGTTTTTGTATTATCCACACCCGGTATTACCTCTCCTGTTTTACAGGTGGGAGAATTAAGAGGTGAACTACCTTTCCACAATCTCAGGTTGCTTCTAACAGAGCAATAGAAAAACAAAAAGCAAATCAACTCACCTTATTTCACCTCCAGTGCCATACTACTCCTACAGCCTTACCAATACCCGTTGCTGCATTACAAGCTTGCAGGGAGCTTCCAGTAATTTTTCTTTAATGACAAGCTTGTTCTACGTAGAAGGAGAAGACAAAGTAGGTTTGCACCTTTAGGTTAACTTAATCAATACATTCGTTTTTGTAAACAGCAGGCTTAACTTTATCAGATATTGTCTACTACATGCAAGGAGCCATTTGTTCATTTTGCTGCAGTTAATGATGTTGAGGCATAGCAATGATGGCTTTTTAATTTATAGAAAAAGCTTTGACAATAATTTGTATGGGACCATCCAATTCCTCCACTACCAACTTGTATAGCTCAATATTGATCAGCTAAGACCACATGATGAACAGCTTGCTCTGACAAATTAGACATGTGACTTGCAAGGGTTAGATTAGCTAGGAGATGCATTGCACAACCAGCGAGATCAAGTGATTCATATCTGCTGAGCTTCCACAGAACAAATGCACACTAAGAATATGTAGAGCCAACAAAGAGGTACTCTTTACAAACAAAAAGATACCCATTGTTATCAGTGTGTAACCCAGAAACAGTTCATAGTATTCATGCCTCTTAACTGCACCACTTTACAGGGCATGTTGCCCTATCTAGTGCCAGGTTTACCTTTGCCTATGCCTGGTGCTTTCCAGTTGTTCATGTCACAGGCATAAACTGTAGAACTCAGATTGCAGCAGGATCCCTGTCCTTGCTACCACCCACTTTCTAAAAGTCCCCCTGTCCCTATTCTGCCTCCTATCATTTTTTGGCATTGAAATTTACAGTCCAATAAGAGACAGGATCTGCAATCCCATGCAAAGCTCACCCCACTTTATCTTGCTCTCTACAGTAGGTTATTTTGTCATAGGAGCATGGGTCTCTAGATTAGTCACAGTTCACCCTCTCTCATAATCACACAGTTTTACAGCCAGAAAAATGTTACATCATCTAGCCTGTCCTTCTGCATAACACCAGCCATAGAATTTCATCCAGTCAACCCTAGAGCCAGATAGCTTGCACATTTGTTACCTTCCAAAATAGCTTGCATGTTTGTCATCTTGCAGGTACCTCATCTTCCAGAAAGACTTGTACTTTCATTTTAAGAGCTGTAGGAGATTAAATGTCCACCTCTTCCCTCATTAACAACCTTCCTTGTTAAAAAAATTGTAACCAAAGTCTAGTTTGAATGAGTCTAGCTCACTTCCCCATGAGTTGTCCCTCAATTATACCATGGTCTGTTAGATTGAAGTCCTTTACTGCAGGGATTAGTGCAGATTAGTCTTTAGTGCAGATTAGGGATTAGTCTTTAGTGTAGATTGAAGTCCTTTAGTCTTTTCTCCCTGGAAAGGTGCTCATGCAGTGTAATCAGTGATCACCCACCTCTTGATCTTCTTTTTGAAGAGACAAATAGACTGTGGTGTCACTTTTGCTATGTTATTTCCAAGGCTTATTGAATGTTTGCCGTCCAAACAACATGATTGTGAAAATCATCTATTTAAAGTTTAAGAGAGCATTAGAATGTGTTTGTCCTAATGCAGCAATATAATGAAACTTGGATGTTTAAAATATGGATTTTATTAATTTAAATGCTTTTTTAACGGATTTGCCTATCACTATAATAGCAAAGAGCTTTCATATAAGTAAAGTTGTTACCTTCTGTAGACCCTGTACATTTGCACTGAACCAAGCTAAAATACATATAATAAGAGGACATAAAAATCTCTAATGATAATAGAGGTTTTTATAATAATGATTCTCATAGGTATTACAGTAGCAGCTAGAGGCCCTGACCAAAATTAGTACTCAGTGTTGCTTGTACACAGAGAAAGAGATACTCTCTGCCACTCTATCTAAAATCTAAATAGGCAAGATAAACCAGGAAAAGGGAATCAAAAGCAAAGCTTTTTCAATACAGCTCGCACAACATTCTTGCTGGCAAGCTAATGGAGTATGGGTTGGAGGAACGGACTGTAAGGTGGACAGAAAACTGGCTGGATCACCAGGCTCAGAAGGTAGTCAATGGCTTGATGTCTAGCTGGCAGCCAGTATCAAGTGGAGTGCCCCAGGGGTTGGTCCTGGAGCCAGTTTTGTTTAATATCTTCATCAATGATCTGGAAGATGGCATAGAGTGCACCCTCAGAAAGTTTGCAGGTGACACCAAGCAGAGGGGAGCAGTAGGTATGCTGGAGGGTAGGGCTAGGATTCAGAGAGACCTTGACAAATTGAAGGATTGGACCAAAAGAAACCTCATTTAATTCAATAAGGACAAGTGCAAAGCCCTGCACTTAGGACAAAACAATCCCATGCACAGTACAGGCTGGGGACCTGGGGGTTACAGTGGACAATAAGTTGTATATTAGCCAACACTGTGCCCTTGTTGCCAAGAAGGCTAACAGCATAGTGGGCTGCATTGGTAGGAGCATTGCCAGCAGCAGATGGGCCTCCCACTACAGAAAGGATGTGGACAAGTTGGAGAGAGTCCAGTGGAGGGCAATGAAAACGGTCAGGGGGTTGGGACACATGACATCTTAGGAGAGGCTGAGGGTTCTGGGCTTATTGAGTCTGGAGAAGAGAAGACTGAGGCGGGATTTAATAGCAGCTGTCAACTACCAGCAGGGTGGTTCCAAAGAGGATGGAGCTGGACTGTTCTCAGTGGTGGCAGATGATAAAACAAGCAGCAATGGTCTCAAGTTGCAGCAAGTTTAGGCTAGATATTAAGAAGTTTTTTCTCACTAGGAGAGTAGTAAAACACTGGAACAGGTTACCCAGAGAGGTTGTGGACTCTCCATCCTTGGAGGTTAAGACCCAGGTAGACAAAGCCTTGGCTGAGATGATCTAGTTGGGGATGGTCCTTCTCAGAGCAGGCGGTTGAACTAGATTACCTCCTGAGGTCCCTTCCAATCCTAATTTTCTTTGACTGATAATCAGAGGCAGCAACATCCACAAAACAGCACTCCTATCTCCTGACTACCAAGGCACTGCACTAGAGGATCTAACCACATCCACTTCATTCATACCTCAGTTGAGTCTATATAACACTTGAGTCATTTGCTTCTTTCCCTTCTAGAACATGTTCAGGTTTACTTCCTACAGCCCATTTACTAATCCTTTGTCTAGTCTGGCTGGATACATCTTGCAAGATGCAGCCTTGATCATTTCCCTTGAGATATTACCCTGCAGCCCAACAGATCTGCTCTGTAGTAGTGAGATGCAAAGGTTTCAAGAGCCAAGGATAAAGCCAATTAGTTAATAAATTATTCCCACTGGTTCTTGTAGACTGCAGCTTCTGAAGAAATGTACTACCTCATGCACAAAAATTTTTTTAAATGGCAGGGAATTGTGGCTTACTAGTGAGAAACAATCAGCAACTAGTTTATTACAAAAGCTTCTGGAGAAATTAATCAGAGCATTAAACAATGGGTTGCCAGCTCATTTTGTTCTCCCAACCACAGCCCTTCAAAGGGATCTCTGCCTTACTTGAATGCAATCTTTTGATGGCAGTCTTTAAACACAGTCTTTCTAGATGTGAAAACATGACATTTAAAGTTCTCCCCTCACCACAAATACACCTCCACTTTGTGGCTGGCATGAAGCAGAAAGCATCAATCTCTTCCAATGCTATTTGAGGAGGCCCATGTTTGTGGCAAAGCAATTTCAAGGTATCAGGAAAGATAATCACAGGAGCTATTTACATCTCCAATGTTGAGGTTTCACAATCGACAGCACAGCATGAACCATTAACATAACTAAACTATGAAGTGTTATTTGAATTCTTCATGCTCTGTTAGCTAAATAATAACCTCACTGCTGTACAGCCCAAAAATGTTATTCTAGTCATTTTTATTATCACTGAAAGGGAACTGAGGACATTTAAGATGATATAGGTGGCTTGATCACACACTTCTCCACAGCTTAAGTGTGAACACCTTCCAGGAAAGCCTACTTCAGCTTCCTGTATGAGTGGTTTAAAAATGCCTCAATGTGGTGTATGCATCAATCAACCCCTAGAAAAAGGTCTGAATAAACTCTCTTTCTTCATGCCAACAGCTCCAGTCCTACTGCCTTTTAGAACAAAAAGCAAGAATCCTTAGTAACAGAAAAAAATGAAAACCAACTGACCTTTATTTATACAGAGCCCAAAGTCCCACCACTCTCTCAGCCACCTCTTCTCCAGGTCCCTGCCCTTAATTCAGGAAGTAAACCCACAGCTTTCACAAAACAAGCAGTAGCTGATTCTCCATTCACAGAGTTTTTTCCTACCCAAGCCTCCAGAGGAACATTTAACCTTTTGTGAGTCTCTTGGTACTAACAAAGGATGAAAAGGGCTCAAGCTAAATTCCCTGCAAGAAATCCATAGGCCCACCCTCTCCTTGTCCCAGCAAACATTAGACACATTTTGAAGGAAAAAAGTGAATTGTCATCAGATATTACTTTCATGGAGTTAATTTAGCTAAAACCAATAAATACAGCTGGCAAAATGCTACTGAAAAGTGAAGAATTATTTCCTGGTTGCAAAAAGGAACACTGCATTTTTCTCAAAATGCAAAATATTAATTACAAATTGCTTTCCATTGACATGTAATCTAATTCATCTAATTAATTTCAAAATTAAATGTAAATATAAATATATTTTATATATATGCATATACACCTGCATATATTAATGTATACATAATATAAATATATTTATTATATATTTATATATACACACACATACGAGTATGTGATATAGGATTTTTATTGAAATATTTAGTACATACTATAGTATATAAATCAATGGTATCCTCTTTTCCAGCCTTCTATATATGTGCACCTGCTCCTTATCATGACAATATTCCCTGGCAGGTAGAGCTTTAGACTTGGAATCAGGAAACCTGACTTCTTTTCAAACTCTACCACATCCCAGGAGCAAACCACTGACAGTGGTTAACACTCCTGACTGGGACCAGACTTCAAAAGAACTGAAGCCTTCATGCAGGCACCTGAGGCAGGGGTCAGGAGTTTTCAAAATACTTAGAACCAAAGGTCTCCCATATAAACCTGCTTTAAAATCTGGCTACCTAATGTTTGTACTCGATTATTCATTGTTATGCATCAAATACATGGGATTTTCACACTTCTTTTGGAATTATGCATCAGTATACACAAATATGCATTGGTATGCACAATCACGCATCTTTATTAGGCCTGCGAAAAGCAGCTAGCATTCGCTTTGGATTCAGATTCAGCCAATTCGGGGGACAGCAATTCGATTCGGTGATTCGAATCATTGTCCTGAATTGGTTTGGCCAAATCTGATTCAGAGATTTGGCCACTGCCGAATGAGCTGAATCTCTGAATT
>NW_005842336.1:1508580-1509017 GCF_000455745.1 Alligator sinensis | reverse complement strand
TCCCCTGCCCGCTCTTCCAGCCCCATCAATGGCTGCCCCGCCTGGCCCCAGCTCCCAGCTCTTTGGAAAAAAAAGCCCCAAATTCACTGGCTGCTGCCAGGCGGGAGGTTCAATCCCTGCTGCCCCCCACTGCCCCACACTGTGTCGGGGACTCTGTCATGAGCCCCCATCTCCCACCCACTCTCCCGATCTCAGCTCCTGGCTCTTTAAAAAAAGCTCACACTCACCGGTTGCTGCCAGGTGGGGGGGTGATCCTTGCTGCCCCCCACTGCCCCACACTGTGTCGGGGACTCTGTCATGAGCCCCCATCTCCCACCCACTCTCCCGATCTCAGCTCCTGGCTCTTTAAAAAAAGCTCACACTCACCGGTTGCTGCCAGGTGGGGGGGTGATCCTTGCTGCCCCCCACTGCCCTGCGCTGCATGGGGGACTCTGCCA
>NW_005842336.1:1501805-1508570 GCF_000455745.1 Alligator sinensis | reverse complement strand
TGGTCCCCTTCTCCCTCTTCCAGCCCCCCCTTCCCTACCCCCTGCTTACCAGCACAGGCCCATGTCCAGCTCCCTGCTGCAGCAAGCGAGGACTGCCCAAATTGCTGAAGCTCTCCAAATCTTTTCCAAATGTATTCAGAGAGCTTTGAATCGATTCAGATCTTTTAATTGGTCTCCTGATTCGATCTGGATTCAGAGATTTGGCCACCAAATCGTGCCGAATCTCCTCTGAAACGAATCACCACCTGAAGCTTCGCACAGCCCTAAACTTTATATTATTATGCATTGGTATGTACAATTATGCTTTGTTATGCATTATGTGTCACTATGCAGACTTATGTATCATTATGTACCACATGCATCGTTATGCACACTTATGTATCATTATGTGCAATTATTCAGGTTTTTCATGATTTTTGGCATTTTTTTAGAATCATTCTCCATTTTTTTTTTGTGGGTGCTCACCAGCAACTTAGCATTATGCATTGTTATGCATAATAATGTATTGGCATGCATAAGTAACCATTCTTAGTCATCATCATGCATGCCTATGCATCATTATGCAGCATTACGAGCAATAATGCAATATCGTATGCAATTTGGGGGATTTTTGCAGTTCTTTGGCCTTTTCTCAGGATCAACAGGTATTTTTAATGTTTTTTCATCAGGCTTCCTTGTTCTGCATAATTATGCGCACTTATTTATTCCTTACCTGCAATTATTCATTGTTATTCATCATTATTTGTGATTATTCTGGATGTTTTGCAATTCTTTGGCATTTTTTTCCAATCATCCGTTGTTTTCCCTAGTTACTTGCAATGTATCATCATTATTTGTCACTCTGCCTGGTTGCTCTTTGTTATTTTTGTTTATTCCTCATTATGTCCAATTACTCTGCATTTTTGTAATTATTTGACAGAAGCCCCTATCTCTCTGTGCTGCAGCTCAGAAGGGCGTTATCTGCCTGTCATCCCTGAAAGTGGCTAGTTCAGGGTACCAACTGAGCATTAGGCAAGGTGGGAACCTCATTTTGGGAAAAGTCTTCCGGTAGGCCATGGCCATTCCAGCCCCTCCACCTAAAAGCACTCAGAGTTAGGAGGAAGATTTGACCCAGCACCTGTCTCTTGCCTCAAAAGCAAAGAGGCAGCCCTCAACCCACTGCACTACTTCAGTACAAAGCTTGTTGGGTTTGCTTGGTTGGGAGCCAAGAATGGTGGCTGGAGATGGTCCAAAGCCTAGCTCCCCATGGACTGGTCCAATAGCTGAGATTCTTGGAGGAGCAGAGCCTCGCCAGAGTGTAGAGAATAAGGGGCTTGTTCAAAGGGTCCAGGCTGCCAGCAACAAAGGTCTTACCCCACAATAGCCCAACAGTCAGAACACTTGCTTGGAAGGGGTGAGGATCTGGATTGAAGTCAGCGCTGCAGACTGGGGGTGAGGCTCTCTGGAGTGCCCTGTTTTTCCCTGGGGAGTCATATGCTTCTGGGGCTGCCTCCCTGCTTACAGAGGCAGGCACACCTGACATAAGGCCGTTCTAGAGGCACAGGCATCTGCCTGATTCCCTCCTCCTGTCCTATCTTCAGCTGATTTGTAATTGGGACTTTTGGAATAGTGCCTCCTTCCCCCACCCCTGGCAAACCCTCTTCCCTCATAAGAACAGGGTACCAGGGTCATCCTTGCTGGCTCAGTCTAGCTCTACTTTTGCCTAAGTTCTCCCTAGTCCAAGGTAGCAGCAAAGACAGCAGTAGGGAATGAGTCTACTCTCATGGTCTACTGGATTTCCCCCTGGCATTGGGTTTCACCTTCAGGCTGCAGGGACAGTGTGACAGAGGACAGGAGCTTAGACTTGCCCACACATCTCTAGACCTTGCTCTGTTTTTAGGCAGATTTTGTGGAAAAGATTCTGCCTGGTGCTTGCTGGAACTGCTGCCGGTGGACCCCCAGCAAAGGGGGTGGTGGCAGCAATCATGCACATGTGGGTGCATGTTCAAGTGTGAATCCATGCAGGTAAATACACCTATATAAATTATAACATTAAAAGGGTAGCACTAGAACTGTGCTAATATCATTGACTCCCAACCTGGGCCATTACAGCACCCAGCAGAACCCATCTTTCACCAGTTCCCTGAGAAATGTTCAACCTTGTCTCCCTCATGTCTCATTCTTTCTGGTCAGACCCAGGCTGCAGCAAGCTTGACACACTTAAACTTTCACACCAGTCGCAAGGAGCCTAAGGGTGCAATAGTTGCTTACCCTTGCTTAGGCCCTTGAAAGGGGAACAAGAAGTGGATCAAGACCCATCATACCCTTTTTCCAGTATTGGGCAGAAAAGTATTATATGCTGCACTGATTTTAAGAACAAAAAGAAAATTAAAAACCCTTTTGTTTCCCTTGTTGGAACATTCCCAGACTAAGAAGAAAGTCAGTGCAGCACGTCACTTGAGCTAGAGTATCCTTGCAAAACCCTCCTCCACTCCCAGAGGGCAAATAGGCTGAGAGCAGCTCCACCCTTTCAGGGTGAGGTTCCACTGCCTAGCCAGACCCCCCAAGAGGGCCAAAAAGGAAAGGACCTGAACCACGTTTACAGAGATGTCCTCCAGACCAGCCAGGAAGGCAACACACATCTCAGAAACCCAGTGAGAGAGACCTAAGACCCTGGACATAAACGGCTTTTCTGATGATCAAGAATGGAACTGTGAGATGCTTCTTGTTGAGGTCACATCTAAAAGTATTTTCCTTTGACGGTTTTCTTTTAAAAAAAGATCACCACAGCTTTTTACCTTTTTTTGTTTGGTTGGGGGTCTCCCCCTTCTTTTCCATACTCGTACTACTATTACATGGAAATCAGAGCATTAGGAAATATTTCATTCTTCTAATGTATATACCTGTCTTCACCTGGAAACGTTTAGGAGGAATCAGATAAGAAACAGATAAACTGGGATTAAAGCCATCTGAGCCTACAGTAATATAACACTTAGCTTTTCTGTAGTGCTTATCTTCAATAGAAACATTTTGTTGTCATTGTAAGGTACACGATTGAATTCAGATCTCCCTGCATGTAATTCATGTAATGCTATGGTTAATCCTCAGTAATAATTACTAGTAATTATGCTTCACTTTTGCATGGAACAGTATCAAAGGACATGCCAATGGAAAGTAAATATGCTTGTCCCAATTTTATGAGTAGGTAAAGAACAGATAGTAGATACCTATGATCACCTTATTTGCAGTTTGTCTGGTATCTTCTTCACAGAAACAATGCTGAGACCTTTATGAAGATGGAGTCACGATCCTTGTTCTGCTGGTTGCTTCTAAACACCTATGGTACCACTTTCTGATAGTGCATCTAGTGGGTGTTACACTCGTGCAACTTGGCTGACTTTAAGTGAGAGGTGAATCAGGTACTCTGCGCCAATAGCATAATGAGCAGTGAGCAAAACTGTATATTTTAATAAGCTCTCGCCCCACAAGCTGCCTTTCAAAACTGCTCTTGAAGTGCATAATCGAACTGCCCAAGTATGGCATGCTGTAGGGCATGTTACACATCATGCTGCAAAGTAATGTTCCACATCCCTCCCTGGAGGTGAGGAAACAAACAATCTGTCAAACCAACAAACAACAACAAAAGTCAAATTACCCAGAGTGTGGCAGCAAACAAACAGGGATGGTTTCAAATGTTTGTGCATAATCATATATTTGTTCTTTTTCAACACATCAAGTTGGAATACAAGCAGCCATGATTACTGTGTTTGTCAAGGATCAGACAGCTGAAACACATGTTTTGCTTTTTGTGTGTGATTACAAACAAAGACATGAAGGGCAGAAGCTGTCAGGGACTTTTTTTCCCCTGCTCATGATCATAGAGAAAGTTGGTGTGCTATACAGTTGTCTCTTCTGGGGATGCAGACCTGACCCCTAAGTCTCTCCGTCTTCACACAGTAGTTAATCAGGACTAAAACCACTGAAATCCATGAGGTTACTTTGATGCAATTGGCACCATAATTGGGCCTAGAACGCGAGTGAAGCAGGTACAACCTTAACCTAAGGACCCCGGGTCCCAGCTTATACATGTGTAAAAGCCACTGAAGACAAAGAATTAGGACTAAAACCTGCAATCTCTTGTATATGTATGTCTCAATCCTGAGGACTAAAAACAAGAAAAATCAAAAACCCACTTGAGCATTTGTCAATACCCACTCCTGCAAGTGCAAAACATATGTAAATCACCCATATTTAATAGTGTTTATTTTACTCCTACTTTGCATATGTATTTAATTGCATGAGGCAAACAGCTATGAAGAATCCAGCCCACTCGGTAGCTGACGCTGTTACAAGTAGTTCGGTATTCCACTGCCGGCAATAAGCTAGAAATCCCACTGAAGAAATTGCCTGGGTTCCAATTGCTTTATACGCACAGGTACTTCTTCCTCTCTTCCATCTCTTCTCATAATCTTAAGTGAAATCTGTGAAGCTGAAACAACCCAGGACCAATCTTACTATGTACATGCTATTCACTATAATTCTTTCTTTGCGCATGTGGTTTGTTTCTTTCCCTTAAGGCCCAACATAAAACCTTTTGCTAATTCCTAAATGCTAAAGTCTGACTCCATGTACTGTAGAAACTTTGCCAGGGGCTTTAGCGGTTGTCTCTGGTTTGGGATTCATTTGTTAATGCCAGAATAGAATATTTTTACATTTCTTGAGAGTATCAGGTTTTAGGGTTGTTTTTTTTATTTTCAAAAACACTCTTAAAGGAGAACAATGGTTTAAAGTTTTGGGCACTAGCCTTGGTTTGGGGAGACTTGGGTTGAATTACTTGCTGATTTCCTGACTTAACTTTACTTCTGATTTCCTGTTTGACCTTGGCCAAATCAATTAGCCTCTCTGGAGCCCAGTTCCCTGCATCTCTGACATGTGGATAATAGTACCTGCTTCCCTGTGATGCCCTGAAGATAAATGCATTACAGACTATGAGACTGGGGGCTTGGTTGTGGCTGTGTTGCTCGAAGGACATCGCAGACAAGGTTCTTTGGGTAAATGTGATATCTTTTATTAGACCAACTCAATATTTATATTATAAATATAAATTTATATGCTAAATAGTATGAATATAAAAAGATACATTTATATATAAATACAATTTTATATTATTAATATATAGTGTAAACCAACTAAATTTAGTTGGTCTAATAAAAGATATCACATTTACCCAAAGAATCTTGTCTGCAGACTATGAGACTGATACTCTGATGATACAGTAAGGTACTTCACTTACCTAGATTATATCATCTTAGCTGCATAAGTTTGTAAATCAATATACTTGTACAGAAATGCACATAGACCAGCCTCTAGTAAAAGAGGAGAGTAAGTTAATACTACAGACAATGAAGGGGAGAAAGAAGGCAACAATTAGCCTGGAACCAATAATGTTCACATTTAATTTTAGAGATGTCCAACCCCTTAGAAATCAATAGAAGTGCTTAGAAATTTAAAGTTCAGCAGATGCCAAAATGCTTGGAAAAGTACGGCTACCTGTTCACGTGATTAGATGAGATTGGTTATGCTCATTTTAAAATATGAAACTCTTCTAAACATACCTTCAGTTTGAAGCTAAGCTTCTAGTGGGCTTATACTTAAGGTTGTAAGTTTTTATGGAGATCTCATTAGAGCTACTTGTTAACAATGGTACTTTTGCTAACATTACAACCAGAATAAAATTAGCAAAATGTGAAATTTGGATTAATATTTTCATTGGAATTTAGAAACACAAAATGTTCCAGACCTCTACAAACTGGTTTAAAAATAGGTACAAACATTCCCAACATTAACATTGTCCATGCAGCTCTTAACAGTATATATTACAGTATTAACTAGTATAACCCACTTCAGAATATGTGACATTTTCCCATCTGTGCCTGATATAATGAAGATATGAATCTTCCACAGTTGCCACCTAGCAGACTGAATGTGTTGGCACAAGCAGTGAAGACATACGGTTTTAGTACTAGAGATGCCAAGTTCATTCCCCTAGTGAAAACCAAGATGATGGTTGTAATACTAACAGCCAGTTTTACAGGTCTTACCATTTACTCTTTCTTCGGGACTCTTGTGGGAAAGTTTGAATGGAGCTCATTCTTGCAAGTGAGTGATTCTTTATAACAATAATAAATCAGAGATCACGTTGCATTTCAGGAAGTATATGGGCCAACGAGAGGCAAAGCACTGCTCGACCTGGTGCTGGCTACTGGGGATGACCTAGTCAGCGACCTAGTGATCGATGGGAAGCTGGGTGACAGCGACCACGAGCTGATCACCTTCACCATCTGCCGAAAAGCTGGCAAGTCGGTCAGCAACATGCGGGTTCTTGACTTCAGGAAAGCCGACTTTGACAAGCTCAGGAGGCTTGTCAGTGAGGCCCTAAGGGACCGTGACCACAGGGAGAGGGGAGTTCAAGAAGAGTGGTTGCTCCTCAAGGGAGCGATCCTCAATGCACAGACTAAGTCTATTCCATCTCGGAGGAAAGGCAGCAAGAGGGCACAGCAGCCCCCCTGGCTCTCCAGGGACCTAGCAGACCTCCTGAGGCTAAAAAGAAAGGCCTACAAAGGATGGAGGATGGGAGTCACCTCCAAGGAGGATTATTCTGCACTGGTCCGGTCCTGTAGGGAGCAGACCAGGAAAGCCAAGGCTGCAACTGAACTCCAGCTAGCTTTGAGCATCAAGGACAATAAAAAGTCCTTTTTCAGATATGTAGGGAGCTGGAGGAAAAGC
>NW_005842336.1:1500725-1501069 GCF_000455745.1 Alligator sinensis | reverse complement strand
AGATGCCTGCTGATCATAGAATCCAAGTAGCAAAATTTGTCAACAATGCCAAGAGTTTCACTTTGCAGTTATGTCAGGCACTGATTTCTTCACCCCTTGGTACATGAACACAGTCTTCTTAAGACTACTTGTCAACCTGAAGCTCTTGCATGACTCAGAAAATCTTCCCAAGAGATTTTGCAGGGAAGTTTTACTGTGGGCAACCAAGACCAACCAACATTGACGACCAGACGAACATGAGCCTGCAATGCAATGCAGCGGCTAGTAAAGCGACCAAAACGCTGGCTTGCATCCATAGATGCTTCTCAAGCAAAACCCCGGGTGTCATTTTCCCCTTGTACTCG
>NW_005842336.1:1499974-1500698 GCF_000455745.1 Alligator sinensis | reverse complement strand
TGCTTCCAGTTTTGGGCTCCACAATTCAAAAAGGATGTGGAGAAGCTTGAGAGAGTCCAGAGAAGAGCCATGTGCATGATCAGAGGTCAGGGAAGCAGACCCTACCATGACAGGCTGAGAGCCCTGGGACTCTTTAGCCTGGAAAAGCGCAGGCTCAGGGGTGATCTGATGGCCACCTACAAGTTTATCAGGGGTGACCACCAGTATCTGGGGGAACGTTTGTTCACCAGAGCGCCCCAAGGGATGACGAGGTCGAATGGTCACAAACTACTTCAAGATCGTTTCAGGTTGGACATAAGGAAGAACTTCTTTACTGTCCGAGCCCCCAAGGTCTGGAACAGCCTGCCACCGGAGGTGGTTCAAGCGCCTTCATTGAACACCTTCAAGATGAAACTGGATGCTAATCTTGCTGGGATCCTATGACCCCAGCTAACTTCCTGCCCTTTGGGCAGAGGGCTGGACTCGATGATCTTCCGAGGTCCCTTCCAGCCCTAATGTCTATGAAATCTATGAAATCTATGAAAAATATGCAGATTAGAATCGCTTCAGCACGTTTGAATTACAAGTGTTTCTATGACCTTACTGTTGCATTAAGTGCCACCACTTTATAAGGTGAATTCATTCATCATTTATGTCATTTCAGAGGAAGGTAACTACGGAGGGAAGCAGCAAGGTTTTAGATGCTTTATTCATTTGCTCTTCTCCAATGATAAAAGGCCCCTGG
>NW_005842336.1:1477037-1499943 GCF_000455745.1 Alligator sinensis | reverse complement strand
TCTTTCCCTCTTATTCACATTGCCCTAGATTTGGGGTTACTGGGTAAACTAGTCTTTGAAAGTTTTTTATTGACTTGAGTGAGATCAGGATCTCACTCCATGTATTTTATCCAGAGAGGGATGAGTATGCATCTCAGCATTTTACACAGAGTACATCAGAAGAGGAGAAGCAACTCACATTGTTCCATGTAGATAGAAAGGCTTGCCCTCAAGAAATGAAATCCAAGGGGTAGTGGCCAAGTGAAAAGACCTGGAGCTGGATAAAATAGAAAGGCTCTTGAGAATAACTCATTCTTTGGGACAATGGAACATCACCAGGAGAAGACAACTAAGTCCCTTAGCCACTACCCAGAGGCAGGTGCCCTGACTCTGTAGGTGATGAACTGGGTAAGAGAGTATCTGTATGCTCTCTTCTAACACTACTGAAGTGCAAAGGATCCTCCAATGTCTAAAACTAAACAGAATCCCCCTTTTCAGGACCCCAAGACCACTCACCAGCCATTATTCCAGTCTTGATGCTACAGTAGCATCTGCAGTATGGCCTGGTTCATTTGCTGCTGCTCTTGGGGCGCATCTACATGAGACACTTTACTCAAGATTAGAGCAAATTACTGCACAGTAAGCATCACCGTCTACATGTGCAGACTGTTACTGGGCACATCTACAAGAGACACTTAATGCATAGTAGCCCAAAAATACTGTGAAGTAGTGTGCCAGGCAAAAAGCCAGGCTATTACGCTACTGCACAGTAGTATTAGGCTACTGCACAGTAAGCATCACTAAATACCTGTGTGCTGGTCCTACTGCACAGTAACTGTAGTTACTGCACATTTACTTAGTACTTCATTAAACAAGTACTAAACTAAATGCACAGTAACTACTGCACATTAATGAACATGTAGACATGCCCACTGTGCAGCAATTTGCTCTACTCTGGAGTAAATTTGCTACCTGTAAATACAAGTAGCAAATTTACTCAGGAGTAATTACTGTGCAGTGTGGCAAATTTGCTCCCAGTCAGCTGGGCAGCAGGGAGCAGAAGATTGCTCCTTGCCCCCAGGATCTGCCTACTGCCGGGGCGGGCTTTACCACCAGAGCCTTGGCGGGGACAATGTCTCCCTGCCCCAGCAGCAGGGAGCTCCCAGCCCCCATTCCACCATCATGATAACAGAGCAGGGGCTGGGAGTTCCCTACTGCTGGGGTAGGGGGACATTGTCCCCTCCCAGGCTTTGGTGGTGGAGCCCGCACCAGCAGCAGGCAGTTCCCAGAGACAGCGAGCAATCTCCCAGCCCCCGCAAGGAGACAGCTGTCTCCTGGCCCTGTGCTCCCTCCTACCCGCTAGGCTAACATCCAGCGAGAGCCTAGAGCTCCCCCTGGCAGCTGCAGGGTGCCAGCTGCTGGTGGACGCAGGAGCAGACTGCTGCCATGAGCAACAAATCTGCTCCCGCTTCCCCACATGTATAGATGGGTGGGTTTACTCTAGAGTAAATTATGCTAAAGTAAACCCACCCCAGAGCATTTGCACATGTAGACGTGCCCCTGGACTAATACGCCCTGCTTCTAAGCAGAGGTAGTTAACCCAAGCACAGTACCATGCTAATACAGTTGTACTGCTTCCACTTCCAGAGGCAGCCTGGCTGCCTCTACATAGATAGCATTGCCCCATGCCAAAGTGACATGCTGTATTCACAGATAGATTCTTCTAAAAGGGCTGGAAACTAAACACAGTCTGCCACCTTTTCCTATGCCCTGGCCACAAAGCCACACTTCCTTCAAGGAAGTTTCCCATCCTTAGTTTTATAGAGGAGGCTGTTTGTTATACAAACCACATTGGTTTCCAAAATTAAGCTCAGTTAAATAACCGTATTTGAGTCAATGAATGGCACAATCAGTTCTCCCTGTAGAGTTTGCTATTGGGTGAACTATTGTTTAGTTTCAAATCAAGGCTTTTTAGCTGTAAACACAACTGCACTGTAACTCTGTGATTTATTAAGCTAGTATGTGGGATATAAATCATCCCTGGCAGTTGTTTCTCCAAGAATAAAATAACCACGTTACTTGTAACAAATGTGCATGCTTGGAACTGATCAAAAAACAATGGGTGGCAGCTGCTACGCAGAAGAATGATATATCCTTGGTAATAAATAATTATGTTAATCATGAATGATAGTTTTGCTAATCAGGGGTCTGGTTTCTCTCAAACTACTGAACAAAATAACTGAATGGAATACATGGGGTGGGAGCATAATGGGGAGGGGCATGTGAAAAGATGAAAGACTGGAAAATGTATTTCCTTACCTTAAAGAATGGAACAGTGAGCCACTGAACAGTTCAGGCCCTGATTCTCAGTTACACCAACGTCCTTTGACAGTGTGCAGTGTAAATATAGCATACATGCACCTTACACTCCTTTTACGTTGCAATCCTGGAGTAAACAGATCCTGAGAACCTGGGCTTTTGGGACACAATCATTGCCTCAGTTTTGTCTTACTGACATCATCTTCATAGGTATTAATATAAGATTCTGGACAGATAGATAAAGGGTATGTACAGGGGTATCTATCTATAGGCCTGATACAAAGCATATTGAAGCCAGTGAGAGCCTTTTCATTGACTTCAGTGGCTGATGGATGAGTTGCTAAATTCCTTTAGATCAGGTGATTGTGATCTCACTTACGCTGATTGTTACACTGCATAACTTCATTGACTTCTTTGGAATTCCTCTGGTTTACGCTAATATAAATAACTACTGGACTAGGCTTTCAGTAACAAATGAAGAATAAAAATAACAGACGTGTATGTCAAAATTGATTAAAATTAGGCAAACTGATTCTCACAAGAAACAAAAACAAGCAATATGCCGCTAGCTGTCACCTCAGTGCACAAGGGTAGCTGTTAGAGACGGGCATGAGTGTGCATGGGTAACTGTAACTCCATAGGTACCAAAAAAAACACAAAAAATACTTTTTTAAAAATTATTTAGCCAAACCTAATCATGATCCTTTAGCCAGGGTCCAAATTATTTCTGGAATCTATCTACTCTTTATTGCACCATCAGGTAGTTTTGTTTATTCACACAGGCTCTGTGCAAGCAGCTTGAATGCTCATCTGATCAGTAGATATTCTCCAGGGAAGTTAATGACTCAAGCAGCAGCAGCAGAGGTCTGTGCAGCAGCAGGAGCATAAAAGCAGCATGCTCTTCCCATGTTCTCTTGGTGGTTCTGATGACAACTCTTTGGCAAATAGGTTGCTTGTTGAAGCCAAGAGACCTTGGTCTGATTTCACTTGCTGCTATTTTAGCTGGGGTCATATTATTTGCCCAGCTTGTGCACCTTATTTATTTGTTTGGGTACCCACTGCAGAAAAAAAACCAAACAGTGGCCACATCTACACAAGCAGTGGATTGCGCAGTTGTTATTGCACAGTCATTTAGTACTTGCTTATGCAAGTAACCAGTGTTACTACGCAGTACCGTCACCGCATGTATTTTTTTCAATGCTACTGTGCAGTAGCAACAAACTACTGCATAGCTTTGCCGCATGGTTAGTGCCTGACAACGCTACTGTGAGGTAGCAACAAGCTACTGCGCAGTAACTCATTGCTACTGCACAGTAGCTCTTATGTAGATGCACCCAGTGAGAAATAATCATACTAATGCTTAGTATGTGATTAATAACCAACCTGATCAACATCACTAACTGAATCCCAGATCATGCTTGGGAGGTAGGTTGTTATCCTCACTTTAAAGAGGACAGACTTGATTTAGGTCATGTTGTGAGTGTCTAAGCTGGAAACCAGCTCAGGGCACCCTGATTTCCAGCCCTGATTTCCAGCCCAGACACTAGATGACAGCTCTTATTATCCAGGACTTGTCTACTCTGCCTCCATGCCATGGCCAGGAGAGCTGCCATAAAACACATGCCACCCACTTGTTCCCACTCCCAGCATTGGGGACCCACAGCTGCCTTAGAAAGCAGCCTTGAGCATGCAGCAATAAGCACACCCAGGATAGAGAGTATGAGAGCAGGCTGGGACTGGCACTAGACAGAATGGGCTGGGCAGGGGATGCTTCCTAGTGATGCTTTAGGACCCAGTGGGCACATCCACACAAGACGCTTAATGCACGGTAGCCTAAACACTGCACAGTAGCATACCAAGCAAAAACCATGCTAATATGCTACTGAGCAGTAAGCATCACAAAAAAACGTGCACCAGCACTACTGTGCAGTAACTGTAGTTACTCCACATTTAGTTATTATTTGCCTTTGACACTCTCTCACCCCATTCTCATTAATAAATTGAGCGACTGTGGCATTGTTGCCTACACAGTTGGATGGGTCAGAAATTGGCTGATGGGGCGCACCCAGAGAGTGGTGGTGGACGGGTCATACTCGACCTGGTGGGATGTGAAAAGTGGGGTCCCCCAAATGCATCTCAAGCCGGTCCAGAGAGGTGATACTCCCCCTCTATGCGACATTGGTCCAGCCTCAATTGGAGTTCTGTGTCCAGTTCTGGGCACCGCACTTTAAGAAGGACATGGCCTGCCTTGAGAGGGTCCAGAGGAGAGCCACCCACTTGGTTGGAGGGCAATAGGGCAGACCCTATGAGGAGAGGCTGAGGGACCTGAACCTGTTCAGCCTCAGCAAATGGAAGCTGAGCGGGGATTTGGTGGCTGCCTACAAACTCGTTAGGGGAGATCAGCAGCAAATAGGAAGGGTCTTATTCCCCCCAGTAGCACCTGGGGTGACAAGGAACAATGGCCAGAAGCTGCTGGAGAATAGGTTCAGGTTAGAGATTAGGAGGCACTATTTCACTGTTAGGGTGGCTAGGACCTGGAACCAACTTCCTAGCGAAGTGGTCCTCGCTCCTACCTTGGGTAAATTCAAAAGGAGGTTGGATGAACACCTGTCTGGGGTCGTGTGATCCCAGCGTGTGCTCCGGCCAGTGATGGGGGGTCAGACTAGATGATCTATTTAGGTCCCTTCTTACCCCTAACTACTATGAAACTATTACTGCATTAAGCAAGTATTAAACTAAATGCACAGTAACTACTGATAAACAAAGCTCTTGGGTCAGAGGCAATATCTTTTATGAGCCTAAATTTAGTTGATCTAATAAAAGATATCGCCTCTGACCCAAGAGCTTTGTGTATCTCTATTTATTAGACCAACATGGCTATAATATATATCCCATTAACTACTGTGCATTAATGAACATGTAGATGTGCCTAATGTATAGAGGCAGTGCAGCCATGCCCTGAGAGAGAATCACAAATCAAAGCTTACACATGGTTTGATATGGGAAAAGTATTTAGTAATGGAGCTAAGGGTGGGAAGACACTACTCTTCAGGAGTGGCCCAGAGTTAGGGAAGCAGGGAGGACACAGAAAGAGGAGTGTAGCTTATCAGAGCTTCAGGCAGTGAGTATACACTAATGATTAGCCCCATGTGAAAATACTACTGTAAAACACCTGATCACAGACAAACACAATATGTGGAGATAACAGCCCAGAGAAGAACATTTAGAGGATGCTGTCAGTTGAAAGACAGATGCCCTGTGACACAGGAGGGTGTTGTGAAGAAATGAACAGAAGAAGAGTCTGAAAGCCAAGGAGAGGAAAGCATTTGCAAATGGGAAGATGAATTTAAAAGTCTATGAAGGCAATACCTCCTGAATATTAATTGCAGGATGGTTTCAAGGGACTGGAGTGATTCTGAAAAGTGTTATTCTCATTTAGCCATTATTGCGTAGTAGTGTCTAAGGACCCGATGTCCCCACGATTCCGGGTGCTTGTACATGCACGTAGCAAGTCAGAAGCCCTGCCACAAACAGCACCATGTGACGTGCGCTGGGTAAATGAATCACTGAAAGGCTGCAGAGCTAAAAAGAAACACATGCCAGGTTTATTCATTCAGCAAGCAAGACAGAGATCCCAAGTAACCGACCGCTTGAGCAAAGCAGAGGTCATTCATCTGGAGTTTCTCAAGCCCATCAGCAGAGTACATCCAAAACAAGTCACAGGTGGGTCATCCATCTGATAAATAACTACCCAAGATGTGTGTAACTAAGTGGGAATAACTCCAGGCTTCAATACTTAAAACAGTTAAAATTAATTGCTGTGCAAGTGCCAGCTCAAGATCTGTGCCTTATTCCACTACTATTTAAAGGAGATATTCAGACAGATGGCTTGTAAATTAAGTGTCTGATAAAGCCATGTTAGCACCATCTATGTTATGATGGAGCCTGGAGAATGAGGCCTCATGATGCTAGGAGCTATATGGGCACATACCAAGGAAAAATGTCTAGGCAGAGGCACTTAGTACACAGATGTCTTACCTGGATGTATTACGTCTCATATGCCGTTTTACTTTTTAAGGAAGTTGCAAACTATATTGAAGTTCCAAATGCTCCCTGTTTCTTAAAAAAGACCACAGCCTGGCTTTCCTAGACACTGGAAGATCACAGAAACCTGGACAATTCACTTTGACACAGCCAAGTTCTGCGCCAAACCAACTCCCACAGCCTGCTAGTATCCCTCTTGGAACCGAGTTCCCTGTACATAATCACATGCGTGATGCTTTATTATTCTACACTCTGTACTGTAAGATCCTAAAACCACTCAGAAAGCCATTTGTATGGCTTTTAATTTGTTTTTTTCATGTGTTTGGTTCTAGACTGAGAGCTCTGGAAACTGAAGCTGTCTTTTTAATCACAGAGGTTGAAACTCGCTGGCCATGTCGACATGAGACACTGACTACACAGTAGCTTGTATACAGGAAGTGTGACATGGCACTACCGCACAGCAGTAGCGAACTACTGCGCAGTCAGAATCAACCAAAAGCTGTTTGGCGATGCTGCTGCGCAATAACCCTGGTTAGTGTGCAGTCATTTAGTACTTGCTTATACTGTCGTGGTAATGACCGCGCAGTCAGCATCTCATGTAGAGGCAGCCAACGTTGTGCAAAAAGTGAATGTACCACTAAAACCTACGTAAGCCTCATTTCAAGTGGGACTTAATTGATGCATGATTTTTTTAATGCTTCTTTGCACAGCAGTGGATTTCAGCAAGAAGAGTCGCAGCCCAAGCAATGCCAGATTTTGCTTTTCCATGAATGCCCCCCATCAGTGTCCTTCTGAGAGGCACCATTAAGCACTGAATTCAGTTGGTTTTTATGATAAAGATGGGAGATTTATCCTAGCAAATTGAATGCAAACAAGTTTTCAAGAGGAGGAAAATACAGTCTTCAAGGAAGCCTTTTTCAAGCCGTGTAAGAAAGACATTCCACCTGAGAGAGAATTTTTCTCTGCCTGCTTTTCATCTAGGCAGTAACCAGAGTTTTCTCTGAGGAGTGCATCTAAAATGTTTGCTCAGTAACTTCTAAGCCCTCTTCCTGAGTGTTTATGCCTTCAGGGTTTCTAGTGCAGGAAGTTAGACTTGAGCTGCAAAATTAAAATTAGGATGTGGAGTGCTATGGACTTTGAAGCAACATCCTTTCCTCCTGATGGTAGTACCCAGGTAGGCAAGGTTCTTTGGATGGATGTGATATTTTATTAGACCAGCTAAATAGTTGGAAAAATTGTTCTTAGCAAGCTTTTGGGCACAAACACCTTTCTTCAGGCACAGGGAGAGTCTGCTATTGTTTTGTGTTTTCCAGAATGGAATAGAAGTCAATATGCAAAATGCAGGTCTGTGAAAATGCAAATGCATGGCAGTGAGGATCAGAGGCAATGAGAGACAATAGGTGTGAGGCAGGTAGGAAGGTGGGGAAAGGGGAATGTTGACCTGGTGACAGAATGTAGCTGGTAAAATGCAGAGAGGCTACCTGGAGTTATTGGATGGGAAGCAGGTTCTAATGTGTCATAAATTCAATGTCTATATTTAGTCCATGATTTATTGTATCCAGTAGATTGATGAAGTGAAGTTCATAGGCTTGTCTACAAAAGGTGTTTTGTAAATTCCCTTTGAGGATTGGAACTGAGAGATTGGAGAGAGAGCGGCTGTCTTGTGAGAAGTGCACACCCACAGGTAATTAGGTATTTTGGTCTTTGTCAGATTTTCGTGTGCATTCATTCTGGTACGCAGTTGTTGTTTGGTTTCTCCTACATATTTTCCAACAGGGCATTTACTGCACTGGAGGAGATATGTACCTTTCTGGAGGTGCAGGTGTAAGATTCAGGAGTGGTGATGGCTCTGTTGTGGGGTGTAGTTATTGTGAGGGTGGTGGAGATGTGTTGGCAGGTTTTACATTTCTTGTCCTGGCATGGTCTGGATCCATTCAGTGTGTTCTGAGCCTTAGGGAGTTTGCTCCTTGTGATGAGGTTGGCAAGGTTTGGTGCTTGTTTAAAGACTAGGACCGGGGGGTTCTGGGAAGATCTCTTTAGGAATTGGGTCTTCTTCCAGTATGGGTTGCAATTGTTTGAGGATTTTTCGTATAGGTTCCCAGAAAGGATGGTATGGCATAACTAATGGTGTGTGATTTGTGGGGATTTTCTTTTTGTACCACAGCAATTCTTCACATAGTAGCTCTTTCAAAGGTGCAATCTATCTTTCTGGAGGAGTGTCCTTGTTGAGTGAAAGCCTTTTTGAGATTTGCAAGGTGACAATTGTGAGTGTTCTCCTCAGTGCAAATCTGGTGATATCAGAGAGCTTGGCTATATGTTACAGCTTTCTTGGTGTCTTTAGGGTGATTGCTGGTTCTGTGTAGATATGTATGTTGGTCCATGGGTATCTTGTTTATGGTGGTTTGTACTTTATTATTTTCCTATTTCTAATAGTACCCAGCACTAGTGCAGCACTTTTTCATCAGCCAGTCATAGGCCAGGTCAGTAGAAATAGCCCCTTTCTACAAGGACAGGAGCTGTGACACATTCAATTCCCCTTAGCAAGCCCTTAGCATGGCCAGAACCAGAACCCAGATCTTCTCAGTTTACCCAATTCTCTCCTCAGTGCCCCTGCACACTTAGACTAGGAGATTTTGCTCACAAGCATATGCTAATCAACTGCAATTTATTCAGCTTTGCTTTAAACAAAAGCTTCACTGGAATCAATTTTGTCTCAGTGTGCTCCACAGTAATTAAAAAGATAATCCCTGCATCAGCAACCTAGATCACTTTCTGGTGCCAGAACTCTGCATGGCCCTGGCAGGAAGTGTAACGGTGAGGCCAGCCAAGAGGGGAGACCAATGTGTGTAAGGAAAGCAGACAAGCAACCAGCATGGTACACCCACAGCCCTAGCCAAACACCCACTAGGCTGCCCAACAAGGCATCACACACTGAGGTTGCATACTGTTTCTTAGTTTCATAGTTGTAGGGTCGGAAGGGACCTGAGCAGATCATCAAGTCTGACCCCCTGCCATGGCAGGAAAGAGTACTGGGGTCAAACAACCCCAGCGAAGGTGTTCATCCAGCCTCCTCTTAAAGATCCCCAGGGTAGGAGCCAGCACCACTTCTCTTGGAAGTTGGTTCCAGGTCCTAGCCGCCCTGACTGTGAAGTAGCGCCTTCTAATGTCTAGTCTGAATCTACCCTCTGCCAGCTTGTGACCGTTATTTCTAGTCACTCCTGGTAGTGCTCGGGGGAACAGGGACTCCCCCAATGCCTGCTGGTCCCCTCTGACTAATTTGTAACAGGCCACTAGATCCCCCCTCAGCCTTCTCTTGTGGAGGCTGAACAGGTTCAGGTCCCTCAGCCTCTCCTCGTAGGGCCTGCCCCACTGTCCCCGATCATGCGGGTGGCCCTCCTCTGGACCCTCTCAATGCTGGCCACATCCCTCCTGAAGTGCGGTGCCCAGAACTGCACACAGTACTCCAACTGTGGCCTGACTAGTGCCGCATAGAGGGGGAGGATCACCTCCTTGGCCCTGCTCGAGATGCATCTGTGGATGCATGACAAGGTACGGTTGGCCTTCCTGACTGCGTCCCCACGCTGTCGGCCCATGTTCATTTTGGCATCAATAATGATTCCAAGATCCTTCTCTGCCTCCGCACTGTCAAGTAGGGAGTTCCCCAGCCTGTAGGTATGCTGCTGGTTCTTCGCCCCCAAGTGCAGCACCTTGCACTTGTCAGTGTTGAAACCCATCCTGTTCTCATCTGCCCACCCCTGCAACCTGTCTAGGTCTGATTGCAGCCTATTCCTCCCTTCTAGCATGCTCACATTCCCCCCATATCTTAGTGTCATCTGCGAATTTGAACAGGGTGCTTTTTACCCCCTCGTCCAAGATGCTGATGAAGATGTCACTCAAACAGTATGGGCCCGAGGACCGAGCTCTGGGGGACCCCACTGCCCACATCCCTCCAGGTCGAATAAGACACGTCCACCACCACTCTCTGGGTGCGGCCCTCCAGCCAGTTAGTGACCCATTTGACTGTGTAGGTGTTGATGCCACAGTCACCTAGGTTTTTAATGAGAATGGGGTGAGAGACAGTGTCGAAGGCCTTCCTAAAGTCCAGAAAGACTACATCCACTGCTACCCCTGCGTCTAAGGATTTTGTGACTTGGTCATAGAAGGCCACCAGATTGGTCTGACAGGACCTGCCTCGAAAGAACCCATGTTGGTTGCCCCTAAGCATAACCTCCCCTGCTGGCCCCTCACGGACATGCGCCAGGATAATTCTCTCAAAAAACTTACCCAGGATCGAGGTAAGACTAACTGACCTATAGTTACCTGGGTCCTCCTTCCTCCCTTTTTTGAAAATGGGGATCACATTGGCCCTTTTCCAGTCCTCTGGCACCACACCAGAGCACCACGAGTGCTCGTAAAGCCATGCCAGGGGTCCCGCAATGACCCCTGCTAATTCCCTGGGGTGGAGGTCGTCAGGACCGGCTGATTTAAACACGTCCAGTCCCTCCAGAAGTTCCCTGACTAGGTCCTCACTGACCCTAGGCCTGTTGAGCTTACCTAGGATGAAGCAGGCTGCAGAACTGGTTCTTTCCATATCCTCTCTAGCATATGTCCCAGTATACCCTGCCTGTCTACTACCCATCATGGAAATGGGACCCTGCAGCCCGGCTACCTTAAGAATAATGCTGACCCCTCAGACTTTGTGGTAGCTTCAGCTTGCTGGTTAACAGGTCCTTCATGCTATAGGGAGGAGTAAACAGATACCCCAAGCTTTGTCAGCTTCACAACTAAAATGCAATTTTCAGCCTGACATCAAATGGAGAGCTCATAGTCTGAAACAAAATCCATATACTGCACAGAGATTCCCTGCCCTGTCACACAGTCAGTATCTGACAAAAAATCCACCAAAATCGAAGCAATATAATGCTGTTCCAGATATCTGAATCCCAGCTCAGGCAAGACTCTGTGGCATGCATCTTGTTGCATGACTTGATTTACTTAGATTCATAGATGCTGGGCCTGTTTGTTTAATTTAATGTATTTATATGGCTCCATTTAGTTACAGACAGAGAACAGATGTGCAGAGAAATTAAATGATTTGCCCAAGGCCGCACAGGGAGTCTGTGGCAGAGCTGAGAATTCAACCCATCATCCTCCTCTGATCTCATTACTACAGGATCCACCCCAGTCAGTGATCCATTAATCAAACAGTATAAGGGACTTGGTTCAACCCTTTTCGTGTAGTGGTGAATGCCCTCGCCCGTTAGAGCTGTCAGTCTAGCACCAAGTGATTTGGAAGTGAAGTCCAGGTAGCTTTTTCAGCCTTTATGAATTTAAACTTGCCCATAAGATTCATAGATTCATAGACATCAGGGCTGGAAGGGACCTCGGAAGATCATCGAGTCCAGCCCCCCACCCAAAGGGCAGGAAGTCAGCTGGGGTCATAGGATCCCAGCAAGATAAGCATCCAGTTTCATCTTGAAGGTGTTCAATGAAGGCGCTTGAACCACCTCCGGTGGCAGGCTGTTCCAGACCTTGGGGGCTCGGACAGTAAAGAAGTTCTTCCTTATGTCCAGTCTGAAACGATCTTGAAGTAGTTTGTGACCATTCGACCTCGTCATCCCTTGGGGCTCTGGTGAACAAACGTTCCCCCAGATACTGGTGGTCACCCCTGATAAACTTGTAGGTGGCCATCAGATCACCCCTGAGCCTGCGCTTTTTCAGGCTAAAGAGTCCCAGGGCTCTCAGCCTGTCATGGTAGGGTCTGCTTCCCTGACCTCTGATCATGCGCGTGGCTCTTCTCTGGACTCTCTCAAGCTTCTCCACATCCTTTTTGAATTGTGGAGCCCAAAACTGGATGCAGTACTCCAGTTGCGGCCTCACCAAGGCCGAGTACAGGGGGAGAATGACGTCCCGGGATTTGCTTGAGAAGCATCTATGGATGCAAGCCAGCGTTTTGGTCGCTTTACTAGCCGCCGCATCGCATTGCAGGCTCATGTTCATCTTGTGGTCAATGATGACCCCCAAGTCTCTTTCTTCCATAGTGCTAGCCAACATAGCACTGCCGAGCCTA
The DNA here is from genome assembly GCF_000455745.1 of Alligator sinensis. Taxonomy (NCBI): domain Eukaryota; kingdom Metazoa; phylum Chordata; order Crocodylia; family Alligatoridae; genus Alligator; species Alligator sinensis. Next base: position 1,487,531 of record NW_005842336.1, on the reverse strand, counting down.
TAAGGATGCTGCGGGTTTTTTTTCCCAAGGTGGAGAACCTTGCATTTATCGGCGTTGAACACCATCAGATTCTCGTCCGCCCACTTGCTGAGCCTGTCCAGGTCAGCCTGGATAACCTGCCTGTCTTCTGGTGTGGATGCTTTGCCCCAGAGGTTGGTGTCATCGGCGAACTTGGCCAGTTCTGATCGCTTCTGACTCCAGTGTCCACATCATTAATGAAGATGTTGAACAGTATGGGTCCAAGGACAGAGCCTTGGGGGACCCCACTGGTCACAGGACACCACGATGAGTGACTTCCATCGATTACTACCCTCTGGGTCCGACCCCGGAGCCAATTTTCCAGCCAGTGGATCGTGGAGGACCCAAGGCGACAATTGGCCAGTTTCTCCAAGAGGCGATCATGGGACACCAGATCGAAGGCTTTTTTGAAGTCAAGATATATGACATCAATCTCTTCTCCCTTGTCCAGGTGATAGGTCACCTGGTCGTAGAAGGAAATGAGATTGGTCAAGCAAGACCTACCCGCAACAAACCCGTGCTGGCTATCCCTTAAGATGTTGGCGTCAGCCAGTCCATTAAGGATGGCCTCTTTAATAAACTTTTCTAAGATCTTCCCCGGGATAGAAGTCAGGCTGATGGGCCTATAGTTAGCTGGATCCACTTTCCTCCCTTTCTTGAAGATAGGCACCACATTGGCCTTCTTCCAGTCTTCGGGCACTACACCAGAGCGCCAAGAGTTTTCAAAGATCCGTGCTAGAGGCTGGGCTATGATGCTCGCCAGCTCCTTGAGTACCCTGGGGTGAAGATTGTCAGGGCCAGCTGACTTGAAGGTATCCAGCTTCTCAAGATGTTCTTTCAGAAAGTCAGCATTAAGGGAGGGCAGGGGATCACCCTCACCCGGACTTCCCAGCCCTGTAGCGGGCATGGGCGTCCCATAGGATGGATGAAGCAGGGGTCCAATGTTGCCCCTGCTTTTCCTCCGGCTCCCCACATATCTGAAAAAGGACTTCTTATTGATACAGGATCAAGCTAAGAGAGGACTCTATGTGACAATCTGAAATTCCACGCTGAAGACTCTTAAAAATAAATAACCTTGGTCATGAATCAGAATGAGATTGGATTATTTTTGGATGACAAGCAAAAAGAAAAAAATAATTTGCACTTTCTCTTCCTATTATATACTTTTTTCCCTTCACATTCATTTCTACCACAAAAGTCCAAGAGACAAATGAAAGGCAAGAAGAAACCCTCAATTAGTGCTTCTTTGGAGAAATAAAACAGGAAAACTTTCTTTTAGGTGCAAAGTTTTCCTTTGGTGTCAGTCAAATGCTCAGTAGATGAGATTTTTTTTTCCTTTGGTTCTGCTCAGCTTCAGCGCAGAAAACCTGGCTCCACTGAAGTCAAAGGGAGTCATCATTTAAGTCACTGGAGTCAGGATTTCAACTGTCAGGTAGAAATCTACAGGAATACTTGTGGAATCAAGGCATGTGATATCCAACATTTTTTCATCCTATACCAGGATTAACATTCAAAATCCCCATAATTTCACAGACTCAAAATCTAACCCGCCCCAAAACTAGTAAAGGTAAATCATTATAATTAATGCCATTCAAATATCTATGATTACAAAATCATTTAATTAGATGCATTTGAAATATGCTTGATGAGCTTCAAATTTCAAAGAAAGAAGCTCTCCCCACAAAAAAAAAACACAGTTTTGATAACTAGACATCCAATGACAAAAGAAAACAAAAAAAAATTAAGAAATCACAATGAGCTCTAATTCACAGATTTACCTTTTCTACCTGATAGTATTTAGGACTCTCAAAGACATAGGTGGTTCCCTGGGCTTTATCCTACATGGTACACCCAGCAGAAAGCAACATAATTAAGCCTGAGAGCATGCTGTATTATTTTCATTTATGTTCCTTTTGTGACCCGTTTGGAGCTGCAGTACACCTTTTGTTAAATCTTTTTTCACTGGCTTCCTGAGTCTGCTGGAATATTTCATTTCTCAGCGGGGCCAGACTAAATTCTTATGAAGATGCATGTCACTAGTCTTTGCTATAAAAACAAGAACAAAAAGATATCTAAAGCCCTTGAAAATGCCAAGACTGATTGGCATCTAGGGAGATGTATGTTAATTATGAGTCCTGTTGTTTGCTTGACAGCAAAATCCTCAAGAATTATCTTCTTCAGTAGATTGCTAAAACGTACCAATAATTCAGCGCAATCTAGGAATAGCTTGGCATCACAATGGGAGATTTAATAACTATTCTCTGCACTCAGCACCTCTTGGGTCCATGAGTGAAAAAGTGCTTGATAAACATTAAGGGATAGATTTTTGCAGAAGAGATCAGTAGGCCTGGTGCATACTAGTCTTAAGGGCCACAGTGGGAAAAGCTGGAGGCAGAATGCTCGGATAAACTGTTCCTTATTTTAGATGCCTATAGGAATGTCTGTCCACAAGGTACAACAACTGAGTGCACCCCAAATGAGCTAGCTTGTGTCCTAGATGCAATAGCACCACAGTTCTGCCTAGGCTAACGCACCCTGAGTGCATCTACATGAGACACTTACTGTGGAGTTGCCCAATTAGCTCCACAGTAAAGCATCACCATCAACATGAGCAGTGCTACTAGGCCGGACTAAACAAATTAACTCCACCATAGTGGCTCCCAACCTTTTTTTGCTATAACCCTAAATCCAGGTCACAACCCCCGCTCCCAAATCACTCAGGCCTGGCAGCGCCAGTAGAGCATAGACCAGGCTGGGATTGCAGAGGGCAGTGGCAGCGAGAGCTGCGCAGACCATGTGCCTGGAGAGCCCCGCAGGCGGCAGGGGCAGAGTGAGGGGCGGACCCCCTGTGACCCTGATTTGGGTCGCGACCCGAAGTTGGGAGCCACTGGGATAGTACTTCCCAACACAAGTACTACTCTATGGCAAAGTTATTTACAGGGATCCTGATTTTCTATGTTTAGAAATCACAAATTTCTAAATTTGTGGGGCCAGGGGTCGGACTCGATGATCGGGGTCGGACTCGATGATCTATTGAGGTCCCTTCTGACCCTAGCATCTATGAAATTCTCTGATTAAAAAAAAAAAAAAAAAAAGCACATGCAAATTCTATGATTAAAACCCCCCAAATCTGTGATTAAAATGAAACACCACTCTATATATAGATATCAACGGAAGACAAGGTTTTATTGATATATTTACAATGTTAAAGCAATGTGGACGCCTACCAGTGCCTCAATCGTGATAATAAAATAAATTCTAAGTACCTACAAATTTAGGCATTTGATTTTGGAGTTTTTATCATGGAAAATCAGATCTCCCCCTGCCCCTTTGCTCACCAGGATGCAGGTCCAGGCCCCTCATTCAAAAACCACAGCCCCTTGGCCCTGCTGGTGCCCCTCACTCCCCACCCACAGCCCCCTACCCCTCCAGTCCTGGCAGAGGAGGGCCTCAGCTGCCAGAGCTGTGGGGCCAGGGACCCGGGTCCACAGCCCCCTCTCCCCTGCAGCAGCACCTGAGCCCCAACTGCCCCCTGCGGGAGGCAGCAGCTGCTGCAGCGGAGCAGAGTGCAGAGCCCAGCTCCCTCTCCGCCAGGGACAGCATGGCCAGAGCGGAGCCCATGCGAGGGGGCAGGGGCAGGGACGGGCTGCCCACTGTGGGCTCCCCACATTGCTGCCCTCCCCACAGGGCCTCCACAGCCCAACAGGTGGGACCTAGTACAGCAGAGTAGAGCAGAGCTGGGTGGGGAAGCTCCTTGCCACTGCAAGCCCTGCACCACCCTAGTGAGGCACTCCCTGCCTGCCCAGCAGCAGCAAGGGGCACAACTCTGCACTGCACCTTACGAGGGCAGTGCAGGGCTTGCAGCAGCAAGGAGCTTCCCTGCCCAGCCCCTCTCTGCCCTGCTGCACTGGGTCGCACCCGCTGGGCCATGGAGGCCCCGGAAGAAGGGCAGTAGGGCAGGTAGTCTGAGCCTGCAGCAGGCAGCCCACACCTGTCCCCACCGTGCACATATCTGGGGGGCACGTGCCCCCCATCCCCCTTCTAGGAAAGCACGCAGAGGCAGGGAGCCAGTCCCACCTCTCTGCCCCCTGAATGAGCCACCCATGGCTCTGTGATGCTCCCCACTAGGGCCCTGTGGCTACGCATTCTGGCCCCGAGCTCCAAACTCCACGCACCACCCCAGCCTGGCAGCAGCCCCAGCCCTGCCCAACTCACTCCCGCCATCCCTTCCAATGGGGACTTCAACCCCCCTCCCCCTGCCAGACTAACCAGGCTGCCTAGAAGCCATGTGCATGTGTGAATGCGCACATACACATGGTGCCCCCTGCCTGACCACCCTTCTCCCGCTCACCTCTGCCCCTTGCAGACTGGAACTCTGGCAGTCTGCGAGAGCCCTTTGAAAAAGTGGAAAATCCGTGTTTCTCTATTAAAATAAAAAATCCTTGTTTTTCCTCAGTCAAAAGGGAAAATCCACCTTTTTTTTCTATTTTTCTGTAGGAAATAGAAAACCCGGATCCCTGGTTATTTACTCCACTGCAACACATGTGTAGATGGTGACCAGGGCTGGCACAAGGGTGCTACAGTGTGGGGCTACCTGCCACCTAGCTCCACTCTGTAGCACCCTCATGCCCCAGGCAGCCCTGCTGCAGCATGCTGAGCTGAGCAGAGGCAGCCCGAGGCTGGCAGGCTGACCCCCCAGGCGCCCTGCCAGCTGGGGCTGTGCCGCCCCGGCTCAACGTTCTGCAGTCCTGGGCTCATGTGTAAACACTGTGCCTGGGAGCAATAAACTCCAGCACAAATTGCACCAGAGTTTATTGTGTCAGATTAACATAGATGCACCCCTTGTCTCTCAGCAAGGTGCTTTATCCCAGATGGGCCTCCATGCAGCTGTTTTCACTATCCAGCTACCTCACTCAGAGATAGCCTGGGTATCTCTGCCTGGCATTGCACTGTGTCATGTAGACACACCCTAAATGGGAATTTAAAGCCAGATTGATAAAGGTATTTGAGCACCTGAAAATTAGACAGCCATAAAGGAGTTAGGCACCCCACTCCCATTGAAAACCCTACCTTTAAAAAACCATTACATACTTAGCTGCGTCTTGAAACAAAATACCTTTAAAGATCCAGTCCCAAGTTCTTTTGTAAATATGGTTCTGCCTAATTTCCCTCTCTCTACTCTTCTATGTATGTGATTTTCATCTGTAAGTGTCTTCCACATGCCCTTGGCCCTCCTGTCTAAACGTAAGTTAGCAAACTGAGTAACGTGCACATTGAAGTAAATGACTAAATGAATATTAATTCAAATTAAGAAGTTCAGCCTTGGCAAAACCTTTTAATTACTTTGCAAACACATTTGTAGAAGCAGATTTTTTCACAAAAAAGAGATTGCAAAAAGGGAAAAGACAGTGTTGAACATAAAGCCTTCCCAACACAAGAGTTGACTCACCCAAGCTAAAAGCTGATCGTGAGAGAGGATCATCCAGTCAGGGACCAGAAACAGTGTACGCAGACTTATAAGGTGAATCATATAATAAGAATAGAAAAGTCTTGAAGCAACAGTCACAGCAAATAGTATGAGCAGTTGTTAGGCTGACTTGTGTTGTCATAAACCATTCTTTGAATAATTTCAAACACTTGCATTCCTAAAAATAAAAGTCTGCTCGTAGCTAACTTGCAAACAGAAAAGCCACTTAAACCTAACAAATACAGAACGTGGTGTGGCTATCTCAAAAGGGCAGACTCAGCCCTTTTGAAAAAAAACCTGCTGAAAAGCCATTTGGGTAACTAAATTAATTCAGATAAGTGCAGTAGCTTGTGAAGAATTACAAATGATGCATAGTGCAAAATCATACCAAATGTAATAGCAAAGATATTTTAAAAAGTTAAAGCTTAAGAAAACATTTTACAATCCCACCATTACAAATTATGGTATCAAACTTAAGGGTAGAGCCACAGTACTGTAATAAATACAGATGAAAAAGAGAACAGTTTGTTTTAAAATACCAACAGCTTTCACTGGATAACTTAAGTTATCAGAGGATGTACTGTAGTTCTCTGTAAACAGGTCCACCTGCTCGCAGGGCATGTACTGTTCTATCTTTTTTTAATAGATTGGTAAATTGAGGGAAAACAAGATGGAGGACAGGAAACACCACTAAGGAGGAGTATACTGCACTGGTCCGCACCTGCAGGGAGTGAACTAGAAAAGCCAAGGCTGCAACTGAACTCCATCTGGCCACATGAATCAAGGACAATAAAAAGTCCTTCTTCAGGTATGTGGGGAGTCGAAAGAAATACAAAGGCATCATTGAATCCCTGCTAAACCAACTGGGGCAGCTGACTACCGACACCCAGGAAAAAGCCAATCTGCTTAATGATTACTTTGCGTCAGTTTTTCACCAGCCCAAAGGGACCACCCTGCCGAACATGATGTGGGACACCCAGGGTGAGGTTGACTATATGCCCACCATTGGCGTGGATCATGTGGGGGAGCATCTTGAGACGCTGGACACCCATAAGTCAGCTGGTCCGGATAGATTGCACCCAAGAGTGCTAAAGGAACTGGCATTATAGCACAGTCACTGGTGAGGATGTTTGAGAACTCGTGGTGCTCAGGCGAAGTACCTGAAAATTGGAAGAGGGTCAATGTGGTGCCCATCTTCAAGAAAGAGAGGAAAGAAGACCCAGGAAACTACAGGCTAGTCCTGGGAAGATTTTGGAAATATTATCAAAGAAACCATTCTTGACAGGCTCACAGAAGGCAGCATTCTGAGGGATAGCCAGTACAGGTTTGTTGCAGGTAGGTCTTGCTTGACCAATCTTATTTCCTTCTATGACCAGGTGATGTATCACCTGGACAAAAGGAAAGAGGTTGATATTATATATTTCAACTCTAAAAAAGCCTTTGACCTGGTGTCCCATCATGTCCTCATGGCAAAATTGGGCAACTGCAGCCTCAACTACTCCACAGTCCAATGACTGGGGAACTGGCTTCGAGGTCGGACCCAGAGAGTGGTTGTTGACAGAACCGAATCAACATGGCGCTCGGTGACCAGTGGTGTCCCCCAAGGCTCCGTTCTCAGACCTGTACTCTTTAATATCTTCATAAACGATCTGGACACTGATGTCAAAAGCGGACTGGCTAAGTTCACTGACAACACCGAACTTTGGGGAAAAGTCTCCACACTTGGGGATAGGCTGGTGATCTAGGCCAACCTCGATAGGCTTGCAAGGTGGGCGGATGAAAACCTGATGGCATTCACTATGGAGAAATGCAAAGTGCTCCACCTTGGGAATAAAAACCTCCATCACACTTACAGGCTCGACAATATTACACTTGCTAGTACCATGACCAAAAGAGACTCGGGGGTCATGATTGACCACAAGATGAATATGAGCCACCAATGCAATACCACAGCTGGCAAAGTGAACAAGACTCTGGCTTGTATCTACCGATGCATCTTGAGCAAGACCCAGGATGTCATCCTCCCACTGTACTTGGCCTTGGTGAGGCCGCAGCTGGAGTACTGCATCCAATTCTGGGCTCCACAATTTAGGAAGGACGTGGAGAAGCTTGAAAGAGTCCAGAGGAGAGCCACGCACATGATCAGAGGGCATGAGAACAGGCCTTATGAAGAGAGGCTGTGAGCTATGAGACTCCTCAGCCTGGAGAAGCGCAGGCTCAGGGGTGACTTGGTGGCAGCCTGTAAGTACATAAGGGGCGTGCATCAGGATCTGGGGGAACACCTGTCCCCCCCAGGGGATGACAAGGTCCAATGGTCACAAACTCCTGCAAGACCATTTTAGGCTGGACATAAGGAAAAACTTTTTCACTGTCCGAGCCCCCAACGCCTGAAATAGATTCCCCCCAGAGGTGGTGCAAGCACCTATTCTGGACACTTCTAAGAAATATTTGGATGCTTATCTTGCTGGGATCCTTTGACCCCAGCTGACTTCCTGCCCCTCAGGCAGGGGGCTGGACCCGATGATCTTATGAGGTCCCTTCCAGCCCTAATGTCTATGAGTTCTATGAAATCTATTAAATTAAACACTAGTCCTGGGGAGGCAAGAATTCCTGTGGGTGATATCTTTTATTGGACCAAACACATGATTGGGGTACACATAGACAAACTTTCAAATATCACAGTACCCTTCCTCAGTCCTCTGTGAGAGAAAAAGACACAGCAGATGGAACAAAAGCTTGTGTAAAACTTCATAAAACACCCAAGTCATGCAACAAGGCAGCTGCAGTGTCAAGAATAGCGTAGGAGTTCTGTCTCATGTCCCCACAACAAACTCTGGATGCCCATCAGCGCTGCTGCAATCTGTTGCCAGATATTTAAAATGAGCATTTAAACAATATGGAGGTATTCGCACAAAACTCCAAGCCATTCATAAAGAAGAATATCTAGGATAAGTCCACTTTTCTCAGTAGAAAATGAAGGCAGATTCTGCAATAGTATGAAATGTTGCAGCTCCACTGAAGTCAATGGAGCTATGCCAATTTAGAGCAGCTAAGAATCTGACTCCAAAGACCTATTATGGTATTAAGTCTGTCTCTGCCAGTGCAGTAAATTCTCCAGTTCAGTTTAAATGACGCAAGTGATAGGATTCTTTAATTCTGTGAAAAAAGATATTAGGAGTAAATGGCCTGCAGACAACCTCATCACTTCATGTTATGGGAAAGTTCCATAACTCTTTTTACATTTGTAACATGTTAAGCCAAAGTGTACTGTTGGTACCTGAGGTCAAACTATGCACCTTTGGGTCTCAGAACACAAGCTCCTGAGCTACAATATACAGATATTCATTCAAAGGCTGTAGCAGGCTCATAAAACCATCTATTGCTAGAGAGAGACAGTCACCGTATAAACACAGGCTACCCACTTATCAGGGTTCTTGATAATGGCTTCGGTCCTGACACTTAAAACCACTATGCTAGCCAAAGGTTGTGAACAATTTCCACATAATTTGCTGATTAAAAGATTTTGTTGACAGCATTGAATCGAACTGTTGAGCAATGACAGTGAGAGATCTCATCTCTGCCTGGGAAAGCAATTTACATAATTATACGTGTCAATGAAATGAGACAAGTGAATAAATCAGTGTCATTGCACTTAACCACAGCCCATCTTATCCACCTGCATGAGGTGCAGACACCTTCTTGTATGAACATCAGTTATTTTTATTTCTCTTGGTATTTTTCCAAAGGTGTTGAAATCTTTCCCTGTGTCCATGGAGTCTTAATGATTTTGGTTTCTCTGAAGCAACAGTTCTCCATCAATTAACAGAAAATTCCCCTTCTGCCCTGGTGGAGGTGTGGCTGCTTAACCCATTTTCCCATGATTCCCAATTCCCAGGGTTGTGATTTTATCATTAATGTAGCAAAAATGAGTAGTTTTGTATTAAATGCCCCACTCCTGGAATCCTGTGATTTTGCGAGAACCTCACACATTTGATTTAAAGTAAGCCCTCATATCTGCAGAGAGAAACCTCTGAAAAAGACAATGCAGCTGCATTCAAAAGGCTCAGAAAGTGGAAGGCAAATAGCAATAACCCTGAATGTATTATTTTGCAGCCCGGGTACACCCAGGAGCGTGCCCTGTCTGCAAATGGAAGGGATGAGTGGTCAGGTGGTGATGCTGTGAGAGGGATCTTGTCATCTTTGTACCAGTTCCTATATAGAGCCAGGCCAGGATAAAATGGCTTAACTATTTACAAATTTATTGACTTGTGTATACACACACACACATATATACATATACCCATACATTAGGGCTGCACGAAGATTCGGTCTCCGATTCGATTCGGCGGAGATTCGGTCTGATTCAGTGGCTGAAGCTCCGAATCCGAATCGAATCAGCAATCTCTGCACCATGCCCTGGCCACCTGCCAGGGGTTGCCTTGAGCAGCTCCCAGGGTCTGAGCTCCGTGCAGCAATCTCTGCACCGCACCCTGAAATGTTCCACCAATCAGAAGTGCCCTTCTCCAAGCCTGGTGTGCCGAGTAAAAGTGGGGAGCCCGCCACAATTTAAATAATAATAAATAAATCTTTAAGCCACTCATGTGCCTGGATGTCCTTTAGGTTGTTATGAGATAGAAGGGGTATGTGAAGCATAGCTCTGTTATGCCCATTTATCCAATGTTATGTTTTCACTGCGGGACTTTAAACCACTGGCATAAGCTGGAAATGCAAAGAACATGTGTTACCTACACATAGACATACACATATACCCATACCAGAAGAAAGATTATGCAAGCTGGAAATCTGATGCCCTTAATCAAATCCCTGGTGGCAATGGAAATGATAGGTGGCAAACTTGCAATTAGAGATGATCATTTTTTCTCCAAAAATGTCTTTGGTTTGGCCAAGTGCTCCCTGGTCACTGGTCACTGGTCACAGACTGTGCTGGTCTTGAATCACCCCAGCTGTACATATCCCTGTGCCATGGGCTTGTTGCAAAACCATCACCG
>NW_005842336.1:1463015-1477027 GCF_000455745.1 Alligator sinensis | reverse complement strand
TGCTGCAGTGACTCCCCCAACGCCCAAAGGAACTGCAGCAGATGCATGCCAAGATACAGTAGCACAGAACCTCTACCTAAATCTTTCTGTATCATTAACTCTTTGCCCTGCTTGCCAGCTGTTTTTCCCACTGCTGTACTGTCTCCAGCTTTACAATATCCTTCTCCTGAGCCAAATTGTGCTCAGCATCACAAGTAAAACCTAATCGATCCCTAATGCCAAGTCAGGATGCTTTCTTCTGTTTTATATTGAATCCATTTCCAAATCCCAGTTTCTTGTGATTTTTTAACCCTAGTTAAACTCTACAGACTATCATAATTACAAAATCCAAAACACTGTTCATACAGCACACTTCATCCAAGTATCTCAAAGTGCTTGTTAGAAGCATTTGCTAATTAATTTTTCCAGTAAGTAAATTACATTAGCCATTTCCCTTGGAAGGAACCCAAGCTATTTCCTCAAGTTAAACTGGTGCCACAAACTATACACATGGGTAAAATCCATCCTCCACTAAAAGGCAGCCACCTCTGGCAGAAAATAAAACAGCTGTTTAACAGCTTGCACATAGCTCGGATCAGGACATAAATATTTCCTTATCCAATTAAAACTTCAGAGGAAACATAGATGGCAAAATATCATTGCCTGAATCACAACGTGGCCAGGGTACCCAGTTCAGCACCACAGCATTCTCAGTCTGACAGAGAATGCAGTATTTAATGACCATATACAATGGTAATGCCAATACTGTAAGCCATTCACTCTTCCAAAGACACCAGCATGATTTCTGCTTATACTCGAGAGAACTATCGATTCTAATTTACACAGTTCAGACCCTGCAGGGAGTTTTAATAGAGTTCTAATCCAAGTCCATTGCAGAATCTTTATAATCAACAGACATGACAGCTACCTGGTTCCCCAAGGAAAAGGGAGTCACTTTGATTAAAGAGGAAAAGCACCCTGGAAATGCATGGCCTCGATGCTGCAGATCCTGCACAGCCACTCATCTGACTGCTTTCTAAGTTCAAAACATTCCCGGGCTTTACTGGGGTTCAAACACTTTTGCAACAATAAGTGACACTGCATTTACAAACCTCAGAAGCAGTGAGTAGCAAGTGTTAGTGAAACATAAAATTACTCTTATCAGACAGATATGTTATTGGCCTAATGTAATGGCAGTCTTTATGGTGCGATTGTTTCTTTGGTAAGTAACTCAAATATGTAGCCCATTAGGTCCCCTAATGGATTTACAATCTACCAACCTATGTCAGTACACTGATGAATTGAAAGAAGTCCTGAGAACTGCAGTTCTTTCCTGTTTTATGTGGTACATCTGGCCGACACTCTGCAGAGCTGCCCAGGATCTGGCTTTAGCATGCAACTGATAGCAGCTTTTGTATAAAGCAAATGTATTTGTGCAACTGTGTAAACACCTACTGGGCCAGCTTACTGAGAGGTTTGAGTGAGCTCTGTACACAAAAACTGCCAAATTGTATCAGAGTGAGGGTCATCTTGCCCAGTTTCCCATTTCCAACAGTGGCCAGCACCTGATGTTTCATGAGACATAACTAAGCCTGCCACAGGCAGAAGTGGAATAGGCTGTCTCTATAAGATCTCTGCTCAACAGAGGCAGAAAAAGTGGCACTTTTGTATCTGATTTTCAGCCTATGATAGGAACAAATAGAAGATAATTATTTTTTCATCCATATTAGTCCATTTATCTGAACTGTTGTTTTCTTTTTAGTGAAGTTATCCAGTTACGTTTAACTATTGGGCGTCTTAAAAATTCAGAATGACAGCTGAGTCACAAACTGTAATTCATCCTTTTCTTTGGTATGGCCGGCAGAATGAAACTGGCTCAGACCCAAGTTTATATATACAGGCAGACCCTGGCCTAACCTTAAAATGAGCCCACATTCCACAGCTTCCTGCCCAGCTTCTTCTCTAAGTGATTTTGCAGTTCAGATGTACCAATGAACTTGAAAAATGTAGGATGTAGTGAAGATAACTGATTGGCTGAGTTAAACATTTATTTAAAGATTTAAGCCTTACCCAAGGTTCTTTTTCAAATGGAAAAACATGACCTGCCCTGCACTTGTTTATCCAAAGTCCAGCACATGTATCTGCTTCTGTAAGTCCCAAGCTTGGCTCTACAGCCCTACACACTCATATTCCTTCTGTTCCTTGCAGCTTGCACATAGCTGCCTATTTCCTGGGAATGTTATGCTGTATACCTTTCACCTCCTAAGCTTGACTTTCCACATACCAAATAACATTTGTATTTACCACTGACAGAGTTGGTCACCTATGTTAAATATTCAACATTGCCATCTTCAAGTATTGCCATCTTCAAGTTCATTCAATCTTCAGCAGTATTGCCAACATATTCAACAGTACTGCCAACTTCAAGAACTTGTAAATCATGAGTCAGACCCCAAAAATATGCGGCTCTTGTAAAAATTGCGAGATTATTTCAAAACAAGAAATCCGGTGATCTCTTTGCCTTGTAGTTTTGAAAGCATCACAGTTTTCAAGCCTTTCTTGGCAAACGTATGCTTTTTTGATTACTTTTCTATAGAAAACTGAGGCTGTCCCATAATCACATGATTCTAGGTGGTAGATATTTTAGGGAAACATCATACGTTATTAGACTTGTGATCAAATAGATGGAAATTTCCTGAACCACTGCACCTCCAACAGCATATTGTCTTCTAATGTGGTGTTACACATTGACTCTTTCAGTTGGTACCAAACCAGAGAATCACAGAGAAGCAGGGTTGGAAGGGACCTCAGGATGTCACATCTAGTTCAACCCCCTGCTCAAGGTAGGATCATCCCGGTCTAAACCATCCTAGAAAAATGTCATCTTCTAAGAAACTACCAGTACAACTGCCACACTACTTGGAGGTCCCCAGAGATCATTGGCAGCAAAGTCCCTGCCCTAGCTTAGACTATATGGAGTGCCACAGGCTAATTGCTTGTGTGGGGAAGTAGGGAACAGTTGCACCTGTTGTTTTAAATTGACTGCTTTTCAGTTTTGCTATATGCTGCCAGTCACTGGCAGCTTGCGAACACTTGCATTCGCATCACATGACAAATAACGCAACAATGCAACTGCTACATGACCCCACAGTGTCTTTACTGGTGGTTTAAACACAGCTTTGCAGGGTCCCTAGAATAATCCCACCTGCAGAAGTTTCAGTTAACAGCACAACATACATTTATTACAGGAGCTGGACACAGAGGCAGCTCCCCTCTCACTGGCTGATGCCCTTCATAGCATTTCCCTCACTCCCCAAGGCAGGAAACATAATCTTCACAACTACCTGTACCAGATGCTTCTTGAGCCACAGCTCCTTACCATCTAGAGAAAGCCAATTGTTTTAGGGGCTATTTATGATCCAACCCACACATATACCCACCCTGACTAGCAACATATTACACTAGTGCCATCATTCTTTCTGCTCTTTTCAGAAATTCCTTTCCAGGCAGCCCTCTCCTTTCAAACACGCTCCGTCTTTAAAAAGTGAAACTCAACAAATTATCTTAAACATGCCAGCATTGTAAGCTTTTGGTATAAAGTTTGAAAAAACTTCCTTGCATCTACTAGAGGAAGTGGGTGAAAAGAACATCCTTTCCTTGATTTAAGGTTTGTTTTGAGGCTAACTATATTAAAAAATTGTGAGGCACTATAGTTATGGGGCCATCCATGTACCTGAAATAGGACTGTACAGAACAAACTAAAACCTACCCAATTTGAAATGTTTTAGGGGATGTCTCCCAAATGGTTAATTTCCAGCATGTCTATTTCTGAGACATACCAGGCCAAATTCTACTTTGTCCCTATAAATCTGATAATTTTTCTCCTTATTGCATGTCTAATGCAAACATATTTCAGCATCTTTAAATCCTCAGAGTGTTAGCACCTTGGAAATGAATAAAGTCATTTCAGAATGAATTTGTGCTAGTGTAACTTAATGAGCAGGGTTTTGCCAAAATGCTAAAAGTTATTGTTTGAATGACCGGACTTTCTGCAGCACAATATCTGGGGCTGCACCTGCAACGCGACTACAGGAATGGCATCCTGCAAAATTCACAAAGCCCAGACTCAGTGCCATCTCCAAAGTCATAACCACAGATCTTAGCAACACTGAGATGGCCTCTGGATTTACCTCACATGAAGAGTCAACTTGTACTGAGCTGATGCAATCAATACAGAGAATTGGCTATAAAAATAAATCTAGCAAATAACATGCAATAATGTTGATGAACGCCAAAGCAATACCAATCTCGTATTCCAGCTAAACTTTGTGGGTAACAGTCATTTAGGGGAGAGAAATACAAACAGACATGCCAATAGAATTGCTTCTAGGTAGCCATATGTGCAAAATTTTCCAGCCCATATCTGTGGATATTTAATCACACTGAGCTAGAACCTCAGCTGGTACAGCTTAGTGTAATGCCATCTTCTTGAGTAGGTCTTACCCCAACAGAAGGTCTGTTCTGCTGTTTATAAAGTGACATTGATTGAACTAGATTTTCAAAACATGCACTTCCTTTTACATTGCGTGTTGGGATGCACATAAAACTGAATAGTTCGAGCAGTTTTTCCACCACTTGCTCTTTTCCTGTTGTATTTGATGATACAGAAGCAATATGCAAGCAAATGCCAACATAGAAGAGAAGAGAAGTTAAATTTTATTAACACAATCTACCTGCCATAGTGATGCTTTTATATGCTCTTCTGGTTGCTTGGAATCCCAGCTAGCTAGTTTGCCATGAAATATTTTACTGTTTATTAGTCAATCAAGTAACAGTATCGATGTTTATTGGCCCCATGCCTCCTAACCCAAATGTCCCAGATGTTGCCAACTCTCATGATTTATCCTCGAGAGAGGTTCAGTAATGTAAACTCTTGTGCAGGGAGTCTAAAATGCTACTCTGGTTTCAGGAATGTTCCAAGTTTCCCTAGAGAACTGTAACATTTAAAGCTGATGGTGCTATATCTGGAGCTGGAGGGGAGAGCAGGATCATAGCTCCAGTGATTTTAATTTTAAAATAAGAATTCTGTTTTTTCTTTATCACATGTAAAGGGGCAATTGGTACCACTGCTCTTTACAGAGCATGGTGTGTGCACCAATGAGTTCTTTGATGGCTGCTCAGTTCAATGTGTGAGCGACAGTCCCGCCCACAGGTAGGGCACACCCATGCACTAGCAATACTCTGAATCCGATCAGCAGATTTTTCTCCTCCTCTGACACCAGTCATCACAAAACTTGATCCAGTCTGCCCCACAGCACCTCACTCCATCTGCAAGCAGACTCCGCCAACCAGAGCACCAGTCTGCACTCCTTTCCCAATCATCCACAGAGACGCCAAATGATGCTAAGCCGCCTTTGCAAGCAGCCTAAAATCTATGCAGCAGTCTGCCTCTCTTTCTAGACCCTTCAGGAGCTTCAGGGTACAGCACATTCTTTGGGATCCTGTGATCCAGTATTTGCTTGACATGACCAAGCCACATGAGTCTTTTACTAATCAAAATTCCCAGGAATGACATACCAGCATGATTTAACACTTCCACATTTGTCACCCTATCTTACCATCTTATTTGAAGAATTTTGCACAGGCATCTGATATGAAAGCTGTTTAATCTTTTGATATGTTTGGCGTACTCGCCCATGTTTCAGAGCCATGAGCAGAGTAGATAAAACACATCTCATAAATATGGATTTTCACTTTAGTTGACAGGTTGTTGTTGTTCCAGGATCTGTCTTGCAAAAGACCAAAGTTTCTGGCTGCTTTGTTGATTCTACTAGCGAGCTCAGCATCAAGATCTACATTGCTGATAACCGCAAAGTCAAGGCAGAAAAATTGGTCAACAACATCCAGACAAGTACCATCTAGGGTGATATCTGGAACTGGTTCTGAAGAGCCTTGATACATGATAACAGTCTTCTTCAAGCTTATTGTTAGCCCAAAGATTTTGTATGAGTCAAAGAACTTGATAATGAAATGTTGTAAGGTATCAACACTGTGAGCCAGAAGGGCTGCATCATCTGCAAACAACAGGTCCCTTATGATGGGCTCCTTTTCCTTCATCTTAGCTCTGAACCTTGCAATGTTAAACAGTCCTCCATCATGTCTAGGGCTCAGATAGACACCCTCTCAAACATCATCAAATGCGAGTTGAAGGAGGAATAAGTAAATGTTAAACAGTGCAGGAGCCAGTACACAGCCCTGCTTCACTTCATTGTTTATGTTAAATGAGTCAGACTCTTGGTTTTCATACATTACAATTGCCTTCATGCCATCATGTAAGGATTTCACAAGGTTTAGCAATATAGGTGGACAACCAAGCTTCTTCAAAACAATGTAAAGCTCTGACAGACTAACAGAGTCAAAAGCTTTTGTTAAAGCTATCGAAGCCACGTACAGTGAGTTACGCGTCTCTCTGCACGTTTCCTGCAGTTGTCTTACAGAGAAGATCATATCTATGGTGGACCTTTCCAAGCAGAAGCCACACTGGCTCTCAGGATAGATTCTCTCAGGTAATGTAAAAGAATGCAGCTTAAGATTTTTCCCATGATGTTGAAAAGAGATAAACCTCTGTGATTATTACAGTCACTTCTGTCTCCTTTGTTTTTATAGACTTGGATGAAACAAGCATCCTTGAAATCTTGCGGAACAGTTTCTTCCTTCCAATAAAGTAGCAGTACCTCATGCAATCTTTACAGCAAGTCTTTGGTTGCACATTTTTTAATTTCCACAGGTAAACAGACATATCCTGAAGATTTGTTATTGGAAATCTTTTTGATGCAATGTTCAAGTTCCTTTAGTGTAGGTTTGGCATCCAACAAAGTTGTAACTCAAACCAGACAATTTGTCTAGCACATGTTGGTCTACTACAGACTCCCTTGAGTATATCATTCCATAGTGCTCAATCCAACTCTCCAGGTGCTTCCCCTTTTCAGTTATGATATTACCATCCAAGAACTGTCTTGTACTTCGTTGGCCCAATGGCTTTTCTAATACCCTCATACAACTGTCTGCCACCTGCATCAGCTGTGTGTTGAATGCTGTCGCAAAGACTCAGCCAAAATTCTTAAGCACACCTCCTGGAAGCTGTTTGAACAGCCTTACGAGCTTCTCTAAGGTTGTTGAGCGAATCAGTAGTAGGAGTAGACTTGTAGGTGAATAGGGCAGTTCTTTTTCTCTTAATGAGTGGCAGCAGTACCTCTGAATGGTCTGCAAACTAATCAACATGTTTCTTTGTACTCTTTCTAAAACTTTTGGTTGCTGCATTGTGCATACTTGTCTTCAGGACTTCCCATGTATCTCATGCAGTTTCATTCATTCTGGCTGACTTTGCTACTTCATCGAAAAGCCATTTCTTGACAGGATCATTGATTTGGCGCAAGTCAATACGCAGTTGTCTGGCATGTTTATTGAGGTGGATCTTCTTAGCTTGAAATTTCACTTTGCAGCAGATAAGGGAATGGTCTGTGTTGCAATGTGTCCTCTGAAAGGATCGTGTATGCAGGATATCTTTCAAGTGTGTACGTCTTGTCAGTACCAAGTCGAGCTGATGCCAGTGCTTAAACCGCAGATGTCTCCATCACGTTCTTCTTCTGATGTTACCAGCAAAGAAGGTGTTGATCACTGATAAGCCTTGATTGGCACAGAGCTCAAGAACCCTCTGACCATTGCCGTTCATAGGTCCAATGCCATGCCTACCCAGAATTCCAGGCCAGATCTCAGCGTTGGGCCCAAGTCTTGCATTGAAGTCTCCAAGTCTTAGGAAGGGGTCCTTCCATGAAATTCTGCCGATCAGTTCTTCCAGCTGTTGATAGTTCTTCCAGCTTCTCATCACTGGCCTGCTGAGTCGGAGCATAGACACTGCCAAGGTTGATGAATCCCTTCTGTAGTCTAACTCAAAGCGTCATGGTATATATGGACACTTGGAGCTTCACAAGATGACTTAAGTTCATTTCTGATGGCACAACCTACACCCAGAGACGACCTGAGCAGGGTGCAGGGCCTGGGGCAAATCAACCTGTGCGGGGCCCAGCCCCCAAAGGGAAGGAAGCCAGAGATGGATTCAGCGGTGGGGGGGTGCTGAGAGGCCAGACATGAAGGCGTCAGCAGCACGGAGTCGCTGCAACTGCTCTGCGGGGCTCCCCAAAGCGTGGAGCCTGGGGCAGTTGCCCCAATTCAGGGTCCCCCACCCCCACCGGGACAGTCCTGCCTACACCATGCTCTCTCCTTACCCCTTCAAGTTTGCCATGCCAGTAAATGCCAGGCTAGTAGTCCTCCTTTACAAAGCCTGTATCTGAGAGCCAAGTTTCCAAAAGAGCTGAAACGTGCAAGCTCATTACTCAACACAGCCATTTTCGTCAGATCCGAATCCAGATCCAAGTCATACCCAGGGGCCAAAGTCCATATATTCCAGCAAGCAATTCTGTTTATAAAATCAGTTGAGCCAGGAAGTAAGTAGTGAGGTAAGGCTTGTTTGACCCACCTTTTCTAGGGTCACCCTCATGTGAGGCAAGCAGGCCATCCCTTAACAGGGCTGCTTGGAAATCTCAGTAGCTGCCTCAGGCCCTTATGCCTCCCTCAGATTCCTGCTACCATCCTGCCAAGACCTTCAGTACATATGCCTAGGCAGACTTCTGGAGAAGCAGAGGCTGCCATATACTTGTCGTCCCCCCTTTAGACCACTAAGACAAAATCCAAGGACCAGAACGAGTCTAGACGTTCAGTGATACAGAGGTTGTATCTTCTGCCAGAGAACAACCTGAATAGAACTGCTAACTGCCTGTTGCTTCACTGTGAGTGCCTACTCTGTTGGAGTCAGGTCCCTTAGCCTTTCTTCAACCAAGAAGTGTCCACAAAGCAGTGGAGGATGCAATTTAACTTCATGCCCGGGACATATGAATTCTATTTTTTCTTTATCGCATGTAAAGGGGGAGGAGATCTAAATATATCAAACACTGTATTGACTGTATTGCTAATACGCACCACTTAAAAATCATTAGCCTGCCCCCCACACCTGCCCAAAATATAAGATCAGCTTTACAATTTAAAAAATAATAATATTTTGGGGTTTTACTGTTTCTTGTGCATTGAGGTCGCTTTTACAGAGGAATGATTCGTTTGATATTAATTGTCTATTTAAATGACAGTTACGCATCAGTCTATATCCCAGCCAAAAGTTCATCTAGAGACCAAAATATGACCCAGAAGGTCTGATAAATTGTCACTTGGCACATAGACGGTCTTATTGTCTGAAACTCTAAACTACCAAGTTCAAAGGGGTTATGTTATGTCATCTCCATGGCTGTATCTCATCTTCCTGCTTTCAGTTTGCCTTCTCACATGAGTTTCTAAATAAAAATTTAGTAACTAATGGAATTTGCAGAGATCAACTTTTATGTCACCCATTAAGTATGCAGTATTTAAGCAAATCTGTAAGAAAATGGCCTATATTAAACTTGCTGAGGGCCCAGTGTTGTATACTCAGACTTTGTTCCCTCTCAAAACTTAGATTCCTCCAGAAACTGAGCGCTACCAATAATCATAGGTCTTAATCATATCATAATACAGCCATAGCTATTGACTACTGGCATTATGAGGCAGTATGTAATCAGTGGGTATGTCTACACATGCATTAATGTGCTTTTCCTAATGCACATTAAATTTAGTACCTCCAATGTGAGGTAAAAAATTAATGTGTATTAGGCTGCGATAATGCACAGTAACACAAGAGCATGCTTTTTAGATGTAGCCTATTTTACTGTGCATTAAAGTGTTACATAAAAACTGTGCAAGTACACTAATTTTCAGTAAAATAGACTACTGCAAATTATGCCTCACTAAAAAAGTATGTGCTTTCACTACTGCACATTAGCGCACCCTAACGGACATTTAGTACCTCAGGGCACCTATACATGAGTGCAGAGACTGCTCTGATATGCTGGAATTCCAGTGGATCAGAACAGACTTGATTAATTGAGTCTGCCGGAGCATGGTAATTACTGCGCTCTAGCAACCTCCCGTGTCTCATGTATCAGTGACCCCACACTTCAAAATGGTGGTGGGGGTGCTCAAACTAAAGCTCATTGAATGTGCTTTAGTTCAAGTGCCTCTGACACCATTTTTAAGCATGGGGACAATGATACATGAGACACAGCGGTGCTTAATTAGACCAGCTTTCAGAGCCACTCTAATTAAAACACTGCCCCCCCATCCCTGGAGCATGTGTAAAACTGCCCTCACATTGAAGGTACTAAATTTAATGTGCATTAGGAAAAATGCATTCATGCACATGTAGACATCTCTGTGAGTTGCAATTATTCCCCTCAACTTGTGCATTTGTGGCTGTGCCTTTCCACTTCTTCTATACTGATATAAGAGCTGTTATTTGGATACTTTAAAAAATCCAGTGATTTCTGATGTTGTCAAGAGCAGGAAGTGCAGCAGGAAATGCAACAAAACAAAACATGCACTTGCTAGATCTCATTTGTCACTGTTTATTTTACAGAAAATTATGCTCAGGAAGCTATACTAACCCAACTGTCCCCTTTCATGGACCCATCTGATCTGCTGGCTGCTACTTTGGCATCTTGACATTGTGATAAAGAAAAGGTGACCAAACGCCAGACATGAGAGCAAGTTATGCTCACAGCGTGGGGGAAGCAGCGGGGTGCAGCCTAATAGCCGCGCGATCGATGCATGCAGCAAAATGCCCAGCTTATGCAGCCCGTTGAGCGCGCGAAAAAAGACCTGATCCCATTGGCTATTGGGGCAGTATAAAAGGCAAACCCCGCGAAAAAGAAGGTGGGACCTACACAACATCGGAGAGGCTTGATCACCCTCACCGAGGTCCTGCGCCCACGGCTCCTTTCCCCCCCCGGACGCCCCCATATCGGTTAATTGCATCTTTTGGATGTGAGAAGAGCTCTCGGGTTCCCTATGGTTTGTTTTGTTTTTGGAAGTTATTGTAAAAGGGAACTGCCGGCGCGGAATTGTGAACGGAGCATTTATGTGCTCCACGGTGTAACTCTTACTGAAGGTGCCTACACTCTGTACATCGACAGCGCGAGTCCGTGTACTTCAGTAGTGTGAGTAAAGTATTCATTTGTTATATTGCCTTCGGATTCTTCTTGGGCGGGAAGAGTAAAGGAAAAGGGAAACGAGATTCCAAACCCTTTCGTCCCCGGCCTGCTCGGATCCAGGGGTTAATCAATCACCCCCTCATATCCGTACCGCAGACATCATGGCTCTTTTGACCAAGGTATCCCTAATCCACATGAATTCTGCAGGAAAATGCAGTGAAAAGCAAGACAGGAGTTCTGTCACAAGGATAACTGGGAAACTATTTTAGCCGGCTCACTTAAAAAATATATATGCCAATAAGGCAGACAAGGTTCTTTGGGTAAATGTGATATCTTTTAATAGACCAACTAAATAGTTCGAAAAATAGGCACAAACACCATTCTTCAGATGGTCTGCTGTTATTTTGTGGTCTCCTGGATGGAAAAGAAACCAATATGCAAAATTCAGGTCTGTGAAAATGCAAATGCATAGCAGTGAGAATCACAACCCATGGGAGACAATAAGTGTGAGACAGGTAGGTGGGGGGAAAAAGAGCGGGGCAGGGAAAATGTTGACCTTGTGATTAAATGTAGCTGGTAAAATGTAGAGAGGTTACCTGGGGTTACCAGATGGCAGGCAGATTATAAAGTGCCATAAATCCAATGTCTATATTTAATCCATGATTTTTTGTATCCAGTAGATTTATGAAGTGAAGTTCGTAGGCTCATCAATAAGTAGCCAATAAGGAGCATTTGTATTCTCAGCTGCAACAGGAATAGCTATTTGAGAAATCAAGGCATAGATAAGAGTAAGCAGCCAAAAACCCAATGAAAAGCGGAAAAGGGCACATACTTATTTGTGAACATTAAGTCCAGATCCATAAATTGTCTCTGCCCTTGCCAAAAGACTACATTTCATGTGTTCATTAGCAGGCTATTTTGAGAGAGGTTTATGCTGTCCACTATTTTGTTGTACTCTGCGGAGTAGTTGCCTAATTCTTAATGCATGACACATACCCCAAAAGAAGCAGTCAAATTAAATTACAAGACTTGGTTTGCTTGTTGTTTCATTTATAGCGTGCCTCAAGTGTCTACTAGCTACGCTGGGGAATACTTGGCTATAAATCTAATCATAAACTGTATTTACATATGGATCTAGGGGTATTAAAGGGTACTAAAGGATTCATAACAATCCCATTCCAAATCCTGATGCTCCTTTCTGGGGCTGTGAAGGGATGATGCTTTAAATACATGATTCAAAAGGTTCACAGAAGGCATGTTAGTTAGCAATGACACATTTTGCTGTGCCTGAAGATATGGGTAATAATACAATCCAGGGTTTGCCTAGGTAGGAGGCAGAGATCTAACTGAAGACAGTTAATTTAGACAATATCTCCCCCTAACCCAGCCCACAACACTGTTCATGATGTTCTTTGTCATAAGGCATAACTCCCTTCTTAGCCATGCTGCCTTGATGTCTGCTGAGAGGAGCAAGGGGTAGAAAGGAAGAGAAAAGACAGAAGCAGAAAGGAGGACAGAAAGGGGAATAAGAGAAAAGAGAGGTGCATACCTGCCTGAATCAAATTTTAGCTCTTGGTGATACAAAAAAAAAAAAGACAGAGAGAGAGAAGAAGAGTCTGGTTGTGTTCCCCCAGCAGTTTTACACTTGTGTGTGACTCAGTTTCCTCATGTGGCTGCCTGAATCCAATCTTGCTCCTGAGAAGTGGCAGCTCCTTCAACTCTGCAATTGAAAGGAATCTATTTTCCAATTGCTTTCTGCAAATAAGGGCCAAAGGAGACAATCACAAATGCACACATGCATTAAGGAGAGGCTATACCTGCTTTAAATGTAAATAATGCCTGCCCACTCTGCTGTGTTTATGAGGGACAAGAAAAAGATTTAAAGGGTATTAGAAACTTTTATCAAGAACCAATTGCTGTTGGCAGCCATAAGCTGTGAGCTAACAAGTGCCCAGATGCAGCCTTGGGGACATGTTTGCTCAGTTCATGTTTGAGGTTGCTTCTTTTGTGCTTGCTGCTTTCAAAGTCATTCAGGCAACGCTTTTTTTTTCCTAACTTGCTAAGATTATGAGGTAATGGTAAGGATTGTAGCAGCTGGCTTTAAGCCCACATTAGTCAGCAGAGCTGTACTAATTAAGTTATGCCAATTTATAGTATAGGAGAACCAGAGATCTTGCACTATCCATGCACAGAAAAGTATGACACTCTTGGGCTAAGTACAGACAGTCAAAAAGCCCAAGGTTGAATTGATTCAATCTTCCCAGATTAGTCTAAACTACATAGATTGAACCAATAATTGAACAGACGTTCACTTTTTATTCCAGAAATGCAGCTACATGCCTGCATTGAGCCAGGTCAGAAGTCAGGGGATGCTAACGCAAGCTTCCCTGCTCCACTGAAGCAGACAGCTTGGGCCAAGGCTAGCCCACTCAATCTGCAAGAAGTGGGAGGGTTTTTGGGTGAGGTCCAAAGCATCCTGGGATACTGGGGAACTATGAGTTAACTTGAATCTGGAGGGAATCTGGGACAGAAGTTCAATAGATTTAACCTAAATAAGCTATGTTCTAAGCTACATTTAACCTAAATATATTACATTGATCTAGGTTTATCCTGAACCAGTTCCAGCCATTTTGAAAGCAGTCTATGTACACTGAACTTCTGTTGTGTTACAGATTTGAACGGGCTCCTGATCACTTATACTGGTTTATGTGTAATTTCTGTCCCTAGCCAAGATGTCTAATAGGCCTGCGCAAAGCAGCTAGTATTCACTTCGGATTCGGCAGATCTGGGGGACAGTGATTCAATTTGGTGATTCAAATCACTGTCCCAAATCGATTTAGCTGAATCTGATTCGGAGATTCAGCTGCTGCCAAATCTCTGAATCACACAGGCCCAGCCCCC
>NW_005842336.1:1429428-1462919 GCF_000455745.1 Alligator sinensis | reverse complement strand
GGGGCTATCCCTGCTGCCCCCCACTGTCCCAAACTACATGGGGGGCTCTGGATGAGCTCCTCAACCCCCTCCCTGCTCTCCAAGCCCCTCCCCCAGTCCCAGGCCTTTTAAGAAAAAAAAAACCGCTGTACTCGCTAGTTCCTCCCCAGCAGGATTCCCAGTTCCCTGCACCATGTGGGAGGCTCTGCACAAGCCCCCTGAAGCCCCGAGGCCACTGCAGGAGCTGGTGAGTCCAGGGGGGTTTTCAGGTTTCTTTTTCTTAAAGGGTCAGGGCCAGAGCCGGGCAGGGCAGCCATGGGAGGTGGGCTGGGACAGTGGGTGGGGGGTCAGGGGGCTCATGGCAGAGCCCTCCCCATGTAGCGTGGACCAGTGGGGGCAGCGAGGATCACCCTTCCACCCAGTAGCACCCAGTGAGTGGGGCTTTTTTTTAAAGCACTGGGAGCAGGGGTGGGCAGCCATGGGTGGGGCTGGGGAAGTGGGCAGGGCCGAATCTCCTCCGAATAGAATCAGCATGCAAAGTTTCGCACAGCCCTAATGTCTAACTCACAGCAAGTTCCTACTATCCATCAGCAAGAGCACATAGATTTGCTCAGGTCTGCTGTCTAGTTGTAAGAACAAGGTAAGTGTTGCATTGTTCTCTCTGGCTAGGGACAAACATTCAAAAAGTCTGAGCCTGAATTGATTCAATTTTTGCAGGTTAGTCTAACCTGGCTAGGCTAAATCACTTTGTAACTGAACAAACATCCGAGAAATGCCAGTACATGCTTGCAGTGGCTCAGGCTAGAAGCTGCGGGGGGGGGGTTAGGGTTAGGGTGGAGCAGAGAGCATGCCAGGATGCTGGGGGAATCTGATTTATCTTAAACCAGCAAGGGGTCTAGGACAGGCATTGCATAAACCGGTTTGACCCAAACCAGTTAAGTCTGACTACATTCAACCAGGTTTATCTCAAATGGGTTTCAGCCATTTTCAAACTGGTTTAGGTGCACTGAACATCTGTTACAGGTTTAGGGCTGTCAGGAACTGAAATCTTAATTGGAAGATTTTGGCCTGAGCAAGAATCTGAGGAGAAGGTCTGTGAAAATGTTTTGGCAGCATCCTGTCCCCCTGTGGGCCCCATGGGAAGATTCCCTATGGGTGCAAACCATGCTGAAAGCTCTGGCAATTTACAGTAGCTGAAGATGTGCCCTTCTGTATAGCAAGGGACCTAAAATCTCACCTATGCTACAATCACATTTTCATTTGGCTGAGTGCAGACCACGAGCATCCACACAGGGCCTTATTTTGGAATAGCTGCTGCACATCTACTCACTCCTGCAGGCTTTCAAGGCCTGACCCATTAAAATACCTGAGACACATCACAGGCTGTTAATTGAAATAGATTTATTCAAGGTCAGAGGCATCCAGGGGTGAAGCAACTTTAAGTCCATGAACGTATACTGGCCTCTTTAATTCAAGGTGCTTTCATTCAGACTCTTACAAAGCTCCAGTTAATTGCTGTTAATTCTTTTCAGCATTGTTAATCAACCTAAAATTGTGTCTTTTTAATCTGTATTATGGAAAAAAAATAATTATTTAAAAAAAAGAGGCTATATCTTTGTTTAATGTAGCTACCTCTGCCTTCTAAACCAGCTATTTTATTTTAAACAATGGATGATAGCTATAATTTCCTTCCAGACTTGGAAAATTTATATCCAACTATTCTTAACCTAAGAGACATTAACACTTTAAAATTTAAAAAAAAGCTAATAACATCCTAAACTAAATTTAGACAAGAGACCTTTTGTGTAAATGGCAAAGCTGGAATTATTGAAACCTAGGTTACAAACTACTGGAGGAATTGACCTAAGAAAATTAAAATTCATTTTACATAGAAAACAGATACAAAGTGTCAGAACTGATTAGTTGAGTGCCTCGGTACAATGGAACTTTCTAGCACAAGGCACAGTGAGACAGGGGAATTCTCGGCACGGTGGAGAACCCCGGCGTGGGAAAGTTCCTGCCGCTCATATGCAAATGCGCATACTCTAATTGGCCGGTTTCAAATTATTCCTACGTGGCGGCGTGGCGGCTGGCAATTGGCTCGCTAGCCGTATAAAGGGTTGGAGTCGTTTCCGCCCAGGTTGGAGAACTCTGTGCTCGTCTCGGAGTGGAACCTGGCGGTCTGATCGCCCACCGATGACTCCCTGTCGACGACCCCCCCGACATACCCCCGTGTCCTGCATGCTCAAGTTCAGACCCGGTTTAAAGATATCTCATCTTATAAGAGCTCCTCGGTTTGATTGTAACAGAAGTTGGAGTTTGAAGTTAACTTTCTTCCTACGCTGTACATCTCGACAGTGTAAGTAAAGCCATCTTTGTTTGAACCAGTACGCATTTGTGCCTAATTCTACTCCAGCAGTCGCAAGTACCCATCTGTACGTGCCGGGTTTGTGGCTACAACCCAGCCGACCCCTTCCCGGATCCCAAGCTCGGTCACCCACATGGCATCACGAACAGGATCAGGATCAACAGGATCAGGATCAACAGGATCAGGATCGGAATCGGGATTTGGGGAAGACCCGATGGAATTAGAGTTAGTTAGAAGCTGTCCCTGGCGTACTGGGAGACGCCACGTGTCGAACGCCGTGGAGCTAGGCACCCACATCGCCTATCACCAGGCAGGCGGAATAGGTGAGAGTTTTGTCAGTGGCTATCTTTCGCTGAAAGGGGAAGAAGAAGACTTGGAAGAATGGGAAGCACATCTGCACCCCAAAGCATTCAGGTGTGTGATGGGCAGTGAGCGGGTCTTGTTCAGGCCCCGGGAGGAAGGGAACGCCGTACCCTTTGCCAGATTCGAGCCGAGCAAAGTAAGCCCAACCCTCAGCCAGGAGTTTGCCCACTGCATGTGACTCACGCGGGAGGGTGGAGAACCGACGATGACTGACCGGTTCAGTCCCCCACTGGCGTTTGGGTTGAGGGGCCGCGCTGAGACAGGCCCGAGAGACAAGGGGAAAACGTTAAATGTGCTGTTCCGCGCCATAACAACTCTGCTGCAGAAGAATGCAGATTTGGAAGCCTGACTGCTCGCGGCCGTGCAGGAGGGTAAAGAAGCGGCACTGGAGAAAAGCCCCAAGTCGAGCGGCGGGAATCCGCCCAGCAACCCCGGCCACCGAAATGACGTCGCTCCTGGCAGCCCCGCCTCCTTACTACGGGGAGGGGGCATTGAGTGAAGGGTTACATCCCCCCCTCCCATTAGATGCAGCAGCAGCCTCAACAGCAGCGTGTCCTGCAGCAGCAAGCAGCCGAGTGATTAATGTGCAGGATGCAGTCCGCACCACCTATCGCACCCGTACTTGGACTGAGCTACAGGAATTGTGTAGAGGGTCGAAGATAAAGCCTGATGAGACCTTGGCTATATGGCTAGGACGTCTGGTCATGGAATTCGGATCCGACCTGCTAGATTTGGAAGAGGCTGGTTTCCTAACCCGACAAGCCTCGTGGAGTGGAGGACACGCCACCGATGTGGACCTAGTGACGTGCAATGTTCACTGGCCCATTCCTCTTCCAGCGCTTGTCGCAGGTCAGGTCGATTACAAATCCCACGTATGGCACGACGGTCGCCCGTCGAGGGTCAATGCAGAACAGATTCTACTGGCGATAATAGGAAGCTCATACGGTTCCTGGAACTCCCGAGTGCACGCACTGGGACTAACACCACCCCAGCAGCGAGGACCGTGGCCTCACCGCCACCTGCGAAACCCCGGGACTGTTCCAGTGACTTTCAATGGCGTAGAAGCCTGTGTTGAGGTTTATGGAGGAAGAACCGCCACCATCCTTCGAATCCTCCTCAACCCGCTAGCTGGTCAACCTGCATGTAATCTTCTACGACAGCTTCTGCGGTTACAGGCTCTCATGAAGTCAGACACAGGGACTTCAAGCGACTCGGAGCGAGCATGGCAACCGCCACAAAGAACGCCAGAGGAAAGGATCATGTTTGGATTCCTTCTACAACATTCTAGGCTCTCAAAGCGACAGCTACAGATCCTGGGAGACGAGGGCCAATGGCAACTGGCCTATGAACTAGGTTTCCAGTGTCCGGGGGAGCCAGACGACAAGTCTGGGACGCCCTCATCTCACTGAGCATGGGCAAGATCATGCAGCGTCCGCATGTGGATCGTCATCCGTGACGGTGCATCTGCGGGTGTGCGAGAATCATCCAGAGCTGAATCATGTCCAAGCACTTGTATCGTGTGCTTGGGAGAGAGTGGGAAGCCACGAAGGGGATTTGATTAGCTGTCCCGTTATGCGCGCGACTCCATATAAATAGTGTAATATAAGTTAATTAATTGTTCAAAGAATTCTTTCTTTGCAGTTTTTTTTTGTCCAAGGTTCGAGATACGTGTCAGAGGCGGACCCAGAGAGAGGAAGAGAAGACGCAGAGGTCTGACGTGTGACTTCACCATGACGCCTATTGAACTCCTCGTGATTGAACTTTTTGTAACCAATGTACTTATGTGTGTTTGTATTGGTTACTATTTGATTCGATCCGTTCAGGACAAATTTTTTTCGTTGTATGTTTTTGTATATAGCCGGTTATCCCTCGAGAGGAGTGACGAGTTAGACGGCGTGCATGTGCTTCAAATTCCAGCTGTACCGTCGGCAAGGGGGCATGTCAGAACTGATTAGTTGAGTGCCTCGGTACAGTGGAACTTTCTAGCACAAGGCATGGTGAGACAGGGGAATTCTCGGCACGGTGGAGAACCCCGGTGTGGGAAAGTTCCCGCCGCTCATATGCAAATGCGCATACTCTAATTGGCCGGTTTCAAATTATTCCTACGTGGCGGCTGGCAATTGGCTCGCTAGCCGTATAAAGGGTTGGAGTCGTTTCCGCCCAAGTTGGAGAACTCCGTGCTCGTCTCGGAGTGGAACCTGGCGGTCTGATCACCCGCCGACGACTCCCCGTCGACGACCCCCCCAACGTACCCCCGTGTCCTGCATGCTCGAGTTCAGACCCGATTTAAAGATATCTCGTCTTATAAGAGGTCCTCGGTTTGATTGTAACAGAAGTTGGAGTTTGAAGTTAACTTTCTTCCTACGTTGTACATCTCGACAGTGTAAGTAAAGCCATCTTTGTTTGAACCAGTACGCATTTGTGCCTAATTCTACTCCAGCAGTCGCAAGTACCCATCTGTACGTGCCGGGTTTGTGGCTACAACCCAGCCGACCCCTTCCCGGATCCCAAGCTCGGTCACCCACACAAAGCATTCCACCAGATTTCCTTTTCTATATTACTGGGAGCTACAATGCCATGCTGCTTCCAAGCCAGCATCTCCATAGCAAATTAGTACAAATAACATAACTCTTTGGTGGAATTTCTATTCTCTGTGAAATCTCTACTAAGATTTCACCAAAGGAACTAAGAACGATTCTTTTCCTTTTTTTTTCAATGTGCACCAATGGCTGGAAATAATTGCCAGCATAGCTCAAATGAGAAATGAGAAGCCAATGTTTAACCATGATGTTAATTAACCAGCAGAACTGATTACCAATGGAGTGAGAAATTCTTCATTACTAAAACTCTTAAATAAGATTTATTCTTCAAATAGGAAGAAATGCCATCGTAAAATGTGTCCTGTATTTTCATCCTAAGTGTCAGGCTTGATGTTGGAATTGCTGAATGGGTTTTTATGGGCTGAGTTACGGTAGGAGTAAAACATTTAAAAGTGCCCCCAGACAACATTTTGAGAAGTGAGTTGATATCCTGAGCCTCTAAAGGCTTGTCTACCTAGAGAAAGAGCCTAGAACAGCTGTTGCAGACGAGCTATTCTTCATAAAGGCACTCTTAACCTATGGTTACGCAGTCAAATGTGGGGGTGATGGTAGCATAGGTATCTAGCAGTGAAGATGCAGCACTACAAGCTGCCACATCTTCACTGCTGTTGGTACCTGTGCTAGCTAGGGTTATACTTACCTGTGCTGCAAAAATAGTTTCATTTGGTGTCCGCACAGGGCCTTATTTTGGAATAGCTGCTACACATTACATTCATATTGTAGCTTACTCCACAGTAACTTCCCCATACATGCAGCTCACAGTCACTTAGGCATCCTTGCATATTTTTCCCCTGGGTAAGTATAGTGGCCCCTTCCAACATTAAAGTCTATCACTCAGGCCTAGATCTGTTTTCTGTTAGATATCCAGTTACGTAGGCCTTTTTCAGATCAAAGGAACAAGCACACTTCTTTTAGTAAGTCCTAAATCCAAAGATGGCTATGGACAGAATAGCAGCAACCAAAAAATGCGTCTGGTAATAACACAAAAATTCTCTGCTTGTATTGACCCAACAAAATACGTCTGTGGAAGAAACACAGGGCAAATAAGTTGCTGTCCCAGTAAGTAATCTTTCTGCTTTGAAACTGGCCTTGCTGTCTTCATTGTTTCCGGGGAAGATTCTCAGAGAACTGTACCATTTAGCACCTTCATTATGACATTCAAGCAGTACATGCTTTCTGAGCTTCAGAAGGCACATCTACACATGCCTATTAATGCACAGCAATAAGCTCCAGAGCTTATCACTCCAGAGCTTATTGCGGTGGGGCGCATGTCTGCATGTGTGCCCGGTATCACAGCATGTAGGGGGATCAGCCTGTCAGCACAGAGCTGCTCCCTCTGTCTCAACGTGCTGCAGAGGGGCTGGCTGGAGCACAAGGGTGCTTCAGTGTGGGGCTCATCGGCAGGCAGCCCTTGCACTTAAGTACCCTCGTGCCCCAGCCAGCCTCTCCAATGTCTACATGTGCACTGATGTGGAGTTTTTACTTCACAGTGGGATAGTACTTGTATTTCCAAATACTATCCTGCTGCAGAGTAAATTTATCTACTCCAACCTTATAGAGCTGTACGTGTAGATACTGAGACGTTTAAACATCTCATATAGACATGACCAGAATGTTGCATCTTTTCCCTTTGATGTCAGATTGAGTCAAACACTTCTACACCAGTGTTTGTCTCAGGGAAAGTTTGCCTGCAAAAGAAAAACAGTATGCGGCTAATCTTGGGAGCACTGTGGACAGAGATATATGGCTATGGCATCTGCAGTTTTCCTTATTTCTAAATCAAACTCCTAGACTCGACTTGGTGCCAAAAGGCTATTCCCAAAATAGGAGTTTCCACTCCCTTAATATCGGACAGCAAGCTGCACTTCCAAACTGGGAGACTTGCTAATATTATCAATGATCATTTCAGATGTTTTTGAGCATTCTCCTGTGTTGCTTTGCTTTTTAAATGAATTATTTTTAGTGTTAGTGAGGGGTTTGACAATCTCCCACAGCCCAAGCCCATCAATCCACAAAACAGACACAGCTGTGAACATATAGGGTAACCTGGGCACTTCAGAGGTCTCCTGGAGTGGCCACCACCTCTGGAGTTGACAGGGTACTGTGGAGGGGAAGGAGGGATGACCATGTGGATATGGCACTAGGATGGCCATCATAGAGGACATTCCGGTTTTCTGCTACTCTGTCCTCTGTCGATACAAAACCAGATGCCTTTATGTCCCCTATTTTTCTCTTTAAAACAAAAATAGAGGATGTAAAGGTGTCCAGTTTCGTACCAAGAGGACAGAGGACAACTGGACTGTCCTCTATGATGGCCACACAACATGGCACTGAACTCAGAAGTTTTGTGTTCATTTTATCCATTCCAGCATAGACTTCAGTGCGCAGCTTAATATCCTTCAGCCTTACTTTCCTATCTGTAAAATGAAGGTGAAAAATTTAATCTCTCCCGCCATTTGGTGCTTCACCTGCATAGACTGTAAAATCTTCATGGCAGAGCCTCTATCTCAGTACATATATGTATAATGCTTTGCACGAGGGGCCTATCACAGCATAAATTTTGAACAATCCCGATAAAAAGTCCAGCCTTGGGGGCCCATTCAATCTCTGGCACGTGGTGAACCCATCTATTAGGGAACAAGTTGTGATGGCACATTTAAAGGGCATAAACACTTCTTTATTCCCAAGAGGATACACCAGCAGATTGTGTTCAGCTGGTCATCGTTACTAATCAACCTTATCATGGTACTGCCTAAAGACCAATTAGACTGGGGTCCATTGTGCTGGGTGCTGTATAGACACACAGTAGTCGATAGTCCAGGTCCAGAAAGACTAGTAAATTGAACTAACAAGCCAGATGAAATATAAGCTACAGAAAATAAAGCACATGCAGACTAATGACTTGGGCTTTCCTATTAACAACCTGCAGTAAACTTGAACTAGTAATCCAGAAGTACAGGTTAACCACGATTCAGGTTTCTCATCCAGGTTGGCCCCACAGCTTACGTGGATGACAATTCTTCAGCCCTGCTTATTGTCAGACATCCTTAACGGAAGCACTACAACAAGGCAGGCAAAACACTGACAGTCCTTTCTCCACACACCTGTGACCTGTATCTGCAGTGATAACTTTCCCGTGAACCACTTTCTGGAACTTCAAATACCAGTTTTAAGAACTAGGGTGTGAGGAAAGATGTGAAAAGTCTAAGGTTTTTGTGTGTATTTTAAGTCCAATGTTTCTGCCAGCAGTAATGCTGAAGGAGGCAGATTGTATTTTAAACACCGTCAGGCTAAGGAAAGAGATAATTACGTGAGTTTATCTTTTCTCAGTACACCATATTACTCAAAAGGGTAAAATATTTGCCTAGAAACCATGCAATACGAGTGAAGAAAAATTTCCAGCAAATACCAGGCACTTTTATAGCATTTTTCATCAGAGGTTCTGATGCCAGGGCTTTATAAATATTAAGGGTGGGATTCTTAAAAGTGCTCATCACTGGTCTTATATCACATCTCTCTACAGTATTCTTACAAGCCCATGTACCTGGCTCCCCACTCAACGTGTTTTTGTGGGACCTTACCATCCCCATGCATTGTAGTGTCAAAGCACCTAAATGTCAAGCATTACAGGGCTTAAGTACATTTGCAGATATAACTTGAAGGCCCTGATCCTGCATCTCAATCCTACAGCTGCCTATCCTCTGTCTTGTTCATTTAAATAGTCAGCTAAAGCTTCTGTTCAGGGACCAGAACTATACTTCATAAAGAGATCCATGTTAATTGCTCATATTGCAGGATTTCAATGTGAGGCTCTACTGATTTAATTCTTTGGTCAAAACGGGGATCATACTTTAGTACTTCCCAAAATTAAGGCCTAAAGCAATGTTTGTCTAGTAGAGGAAAGCCAGTATTCATGACCAGTGACCTCATTCAAATAGAATCCACAGACAACTTTACAAAGAAGAATTAAAACAAAAATTACAGGTTCTTGGATGACATCCTCTCCATTTCTATAGTTTCTTTTTTAAAGGGCCATTTAAAAATCCATGTGACAAGTTCTACCTAAATCTTAGCTGTAGAAAGGTCAGGTATATGCTGTTTACAAAACTTTGTTTCTAAGCTTAAATAATTCATCCCAGTGATTTCTCTTTCTTCCTAGAAGACTGTTAGCACCCAATCCTAACTCACTGA
The DNA here is from genome assembly GCF_000455745.1 of Alligator sinensis. NCBI lineage: Eukaryota > Metazoa > Chordata > Crocodylia > Alligatoridae > Alligator > Alligator sinensis. The sequence goes on along the minus strand of NW_005842336.1, from coordinate 1,453,418 downwards.
AATCAAAAGAAATGGTCCCATTGACTTCAGGCAGCTTCAGATCAGAACCTCATCTAACATGCAATTTCTGCATAGCCGCAGAATTCTTCCATGCAATACCGAGGAATACTGACCTCTGGTGGTTACTGCTCATATCAGAGCTAAACTCTGTGTGTAGCATTGAAAATGGGTAATAGTTGGATTAGAAAAGATATTTCAGACTTTGTTATGAAGCTGGGAGAATGAACCCTCCAGCAGTACATAATGAAGGCATGATTCTTAACACAAAAGCCAAGTAGCCCACAAGATTAGCAAAGGCAAAGTAATACATTCTGGGTTTTTTCCCCCTCTGATGTCTCCAGGTTTTGATCAATTTGGCTGCATAAAGGATTTTGATTTGGGGGTTTGTTTTGCTTTGTTCCTTTCAAAGCCATGTAAATGAGAGCCTGATGATGATCCAACCATCCATGAATGTCCAATAAGGATAATACTTCAGTATACCCCATAGCACACCCACGCACACTGTTCATAGAATCATAGAAAATAAGGGCTGGCAGGGACCTCAGGAGGTCAGATCTAGTCCAACCCCCTGCTCAAAGCAGGACCACACCCAACTAGATCATCCCAGCCAAGGCTCTGTCAAGCCAGATCTTAAAAACCTCCAAGGATGGAGATTCCATCACTTTTCTGGGTAACCCATTCCAGTGCTTCACTACCCTCCTAGTGAGAACGTTTTTCCTAATATCCAACCTAAACCTCCCTTGCTGCAACTTGAGACCAGTGCTCCTTGTTCTGTCATCTGTCACCACTGAGAACAGTCCAGCTCCATCCTCTTTTGACCCCCCCTTCAGGTAGTTGACGGCTGCTCTGGGATTTTTCCAGGGACTGAGAAGCTGACTGGTCTGTAGTTCCCTGGATCCTCCTCCTTCCCTTTTTAAAGACGTGTTCTATATGTGCCCTTTTCCAGTTGTCCAGAACTTCTCCCAATCACCATGAGTTTTCAAAGATAATAGCCAGTGACTCCACAATCACATTGATCGACTCCCACAACACCCTCGGGTGCATCACACATAGCCCCATGGACTCGTCCACATCCAGATTTCCTAAATAATCCCTAACCTGCTCTTTTGCTGCTGTTGGCTGCTCACCTCGTCCCAAAACTGCTGCCAGGTGCACTAGTCTGGGAGCTGACCTCGCCTGTGTAGACTGAGGTAAAAAGGCATTGAGTACTTCAGCCTCTTCTGCATCCTCTATCACTAAGTCGCCTCCCCCTTCAGTAAAAGGACCCACACTTTCCCTGATCCTCCTCTTGTTGTTGACATACTTGTAGAAACCCTTCTTGTTACCCTTCATGTCCCTTGCTAGCTGCAACTCTAACTGCACTTTGGCCTTCCTGATCCCTGCCTGTCCAAGCAATACCCTTATACTCCTCCCTAGTTGTTTGCCCAAGTGTCCACTTCTTATAAGCTTCCTTATTTTGTTTTAGCTCACTGAAGAGTCCCCTGATAAACCAAGCTGGTCTTCTACCATACTCCCTAGTCTTCCTGCACATTGGGATGGTTCATTCCTGCCCCCTAAGTAAAAGTTTCTTTAAAATACAACCAACTCTCCTGGACTCCCTTCCCCTTCAGACTCGCCTCCCAGGGGATCCTGCCCAGGAGTTCCCTGAGTGAGTTGAAGTTTGCTTTGCTGAAGTCCTGGGTCTTTACTATGCTGCTCTCCATCCTGCTTTTCCTCAGGATCCTGAACTCAACCCTGTCATGGTCACTGCTGCCCAAGTTGCCTCCACTTCTGCATCCTCCATCAATTCTTCTCTATTCAGTCAATAAACTCTAATAGCCAATACAACACAAAGCCTGCTCCCCAAAAGGTAGAGCCAGTGTCCTACTAGGGCTCCTCCCACTGGGAGATTTTAGATCAGATTTGAGGGTTTATTAGTATTTCTCCTGGGATACAGCCAGGATGAGGGGCCACCATGCAGTATGAGTATCCATAGAAAGGTTAATGAAGGGCACTGTGGCTCAATTAAGAGTGCAATTTTTATTGTGGAATGTGACACGAGGATGTTAGCAAAAATGGGTAGCTGTTGTCAGATTCTGAACCCTGGCTCTCTTCACCCTGTGAGGGTTTCACGCCCTAAAAGTACTTTAACAAAATGGAAGATGGACAGTGGGATGTGGAATCCAGTAGGACTGTGTGAGGCTTCGGACAGAGCTTCGGATCCAGAGAAGCTTTGGATGATTCGGGGTCTGAAGCAACACATCCGGGTCGAAGCGCTGGCCTTGTTAGGCTTCCCGATGTGGTTCGGAGCTGCCTCGGAGATCCGGCCATAGATTATAATGGAGAAACAATAAAATATCTATAACTTTGTTGGTTTTTGTCTGATTTGAATTAAACTTACAGAGATGGTAGCCTCTGCCAAGTTTCAAGAAGATCAGTGCAGGGGGTTGTGGGGCCCTGCACCAATCTCCTCGACAGCTGGCAGGCATCGGGGCCACAGCAGGGGCCACCATCCCTGCAGCTGTCACCCCGCTGCGCCTTAACACATGCAGTGTCACCCATGGCACGAGTTTTGTCTGTCAGCAGCTAGGGGTGCCGGGCCCCACAACCCCCTGCACTGATCTCCTCCACAGCTGGCAGGCGTCATGGCTGCAGGAGGGGCCACCATCCCTGCAGCTGTCACCCCGCTGCGCCTTAACACATGCAGTGTCACCCATGGCACGAGTTTTGTCTGTCAGCAGCTAGGGGTGCCGGGCCCCACAACCCCCTGCACTGATCTCCTCCACAGCTGGCAGGCGTCATGGCTGCAGGAGGGGCCACCATCCCTGCAGCTGTCACCCCGCTGCGCCTTAACACATGCAGTGTCACCCATGGCACGAGTTTTGTCTGTCAGCAGCTAGGGGTGCCGGGCCCCACAACCCCCTGCACTGATCTCCTCCACAGCTGGCAGGCGTCATGGCTGCAGGAGGGGCCACCATCCCTGCAGCTGTCACCCCGCTGCGCCTTAACACACACAGGGTCACCCATGTCACGAGTTTTGCTTGTCCACAGCTTGAGGGGCAGTTCTCCCCAAAACCCTGCACTGATCTTGAAACCTGTCAGGCTTTGTGGCCACAGTAAGAGATACCACCCCTGCAGTTTTCACCCCCCCCCTCCGTGGTGTAACATACAGCCGTGACATGAGTTTGGCTTTCAAGAATTTGGGGTACAGTTCCCCCCAAGCCCCTGCACTGATCTTCTTGAAACTTGGCAGGCTCCATGGCCTGATCACGATCCACCACCCCTGCAGTTTTCACCCCCCCCCTCCGTGGTGTAACATACAGCCGTGACATGAGTTTGGCTTTCAAGAATTTGGGGTACAGTATCCCCCAAACCTCTGCACCAATCTTCTTGAAACATAGCAGGCTTCATGCTCTCAGCAAAGTCTACCATCCCTGCAAGTTTCATCCAAATTGAACAACAAACAACAAAGTTGTAGATATTTCATTGATTCCACATTATACCCTATGGCCGGATCTCCGAGGCGGCTCTGAAACTTCGGAGCCACTTTGGCCGGATCAAGGTGGAAACCCGGTCTGGAGCTCTGGATCGAATCACTGCCATCCAAAGTGGCCAGATCCAAAGCCGGATTGGATCGCTGCCGACTCACACAGGCCTAAAATCCAGGTCTCTTTGGTTCCAGAAGAGGTTTAGGTGTTCTGTTCTCCAAAATCCTTCCCCTCGGGACAGAAAGTTGCTGGGCCAAATGTCAGTACAAGATAATGGGTGACAAAAAATTATTCTCCAAGGTAGAACATAAAGTCATTTAATGGGAGCTTTTTTAAATCAGTGCAGGCACAAAAATGCATTTATTATACCTAAGCGAGCCAGACTTGTAGCTGTAATATGGAGCAAATTAAAAAAAGCTGCCATAATTACAAGTCGATCCTTCCATTTTGGGATGTAGTTTCCGCATTGACCTGAAGCTCTGCCCTGTCAAGGCCCACTTCTGAAAGCATATTTGTGCCTCAGATCCTTATAAATAGAGCACCTTCCACTTAAAGCTGGTCTTGAAAGATGACAAACTGCAAGGAGCTCTCATATTTATTCATAGCCACTTCCTTTTTCACACCTGCGGGGCTGAGTGGTCATGAATAATACTTGCTCCCTTGCCTGTATGACTCACTAATGTTGGACAGAGAGGGTAATGCTCTGAGTGTTAAAGGAGAGAACAAATGCATTGTAGAGGAGTTAAGTGATGCTTTTAGCAGGAAAAGAAACATCATTATTCATGGGGATGTTGCTCTCAGCTCCGTCTAACTGAAAAACAAACAGTTTAGAAATATTTTGGGATAATTTGTTCTTGTCAAAGTTTTCCTTCACAGAATTATTTAGTAAGAGCCAGGAAAAACAGCCAAAAGCAGGGCTTTCTTTTCAATTACAATGGTGTGAATCTGGGTCTAATTGTGTTAAAGCCGTTTGGGGTTGAGACGAGATCTTTACTAATCCTAATGTGTCAAGAAACAATGAGGCATAGATTCATCATGGTTTGCAAAAAGAAATAATCTGGGGCCAAATTTGCACTCTCATATAGGGCTACCTCCTAGATGTGGGACCTCGACGTAGTTCTCCTAACACTTTACAGAGTGCAGGAGTGACAAGTTACTAGCACAAAGATCCCTGCCCTGAGGAGCTGACACAGACTGCTGCAAGACCTACACTCCTTTCCCTCAGGAGTTTATAGGCCCACGGTCCAGCCCTGTGAAGGACCGAATAGCTCGTGTAAGAGTCCAAGTACCCTCTACCTCATCCCCACTGACTTCAGGAGGAGTTAGGAAGACTCAGTGTGTTTGCAACATCAGTCCTTGCCTTATGGTATAAGCCACATGAACCCAGCATGGGTCTTTGTTGCTCTTTAATGGCTGGGACACCTGCTTATAACAGACCTGGGTCCTTAATTCAACTGGCAGAGAATCAAGCTTTAGGATCCAGATGTCTCTGGGTCCAAACCATACTAAAGACCCAGGCTGGGGCAATAGAAAAACCGTGAACCACTTGAGGAAGTGAAAATGGGCAAGACTCCAGGAGAAACAATGCTGAACCCATTGGACTGTCAACTGCTCAAGAATAATAATGAATAGCAGAAAATAAAAAGATTTCAAATAGAGGTAATTGAGTCTGTACTGAGGCTGAGCAGATAATTCAATATTTACATGGAGTTTCAACAGCAGAAGTACGCTGTTATGCCTTTCAGGAGACAAGATCCAAGCAGCTCCAAGACCTCTTTCTTGGCAACATATTTGTCAAAATAGGTGCTGACTTAGGGATTCTCCGACAGAGCAAATGCCTCCCCAGGCACAATGCCAGCCTCCCGCCTGTCCCCTTCTGTGCCAGGCTGCTGATTCATAACTTTTACCTTGTGCTCAATAAATGAGATCCATGGCTAGGCGAAGGCTGAGGATCCAGCCCTAAATATTATAGCCAGTCCTCCCTGAGCATCTCCTGTGACAGCACAATTGAACTGTTCCAGAGCTGAGCCAAAAAAGTTTGAGAAAAAGAATTATCTTGTGCTCAAGACAAGGGACTTGGGATATCTGGGTTCATTCTAAGCTGCCATAGCAGCTCTTTTATTACCTCAGGCAAGTCATTTCATCCCTCTGGGTCTCTGTCCTGTCTTGGGAGGAAGGAACCCACGCAGTAAAATAACACGTCCTCCATCTGTCTTCTCTGTTTTCACTCTAAGCTCAGAGTAGGTCGTATCTCACTGTCAGTACAGTATGAGCATGATGGGCCCCTGATATAGCTTGTGTGCTATATACCCCAAGTAAGTAATCCTTATAACCTAGACTTACACAATGGCCTGTCTGTACTTATTTTATCCTATTAGAGCTACTGTCACTGGGTCTTTCTTTATTCCAGGCTTTGAAGCCAACAGAGTTACACAAAATCTGCAGTAAAAAGAGATGTATGACAGGCCTCTAAAATCCATGCTTAAACTTCCATTGTTCTTGCAACGGTGTTTATGGCATAAAAGCTATTAAGGGGTATTAATCATCAGACAAAGCCACAGAAATCAGAGAGGCAATTAGGACAGGTTCCTAGCCTGACGCAGAGAGTTTAGTCCTTCTTCTGGTCCTGCCATTGACCCAGTACAAAATCACTTTGTTGCTGCACAGATATTTATAACAGACCTGGAGCTTTAATTTAAGCTGTAGAGAATCAAGCTTGTTCCCATTCCTTTGTTTGTTTAGATGATGAACTCCACCAGCACAGGCTCTTTCTTATTATGCAGTTATACAGAAGTAGGGCTGGACAGGACCTCAGGAGGTCATCCACTCCAGCCCTCTGCTCAAGAGCCCTATCTAAACCAACCCAGGCCTGGGATTATCTAACCTTCCCGTGACAGATTGCACAGCCCCTCCAGGCAATCTATTCCAGTGCTTCACCACCCTTGTGGTTAGAAAGTGCTGCCTAATTCCATATCTAAATCCATTTTTTTCCAAGTTAAACCTGTGACTTCTGGTCCTATCCCTTGGAGACACAGAGAATAAATGTGTCCGATCACCACCCTTTTTATAACAATCTTTTTTGTTGTTTGACTTGTATCAAATTTTCACCCCAGTTCTCCTTGCTCTAAGCTGAAGCTTGTAGACACTACTATAAAAAATAATTAAACCCTAAGACTTTCCAGACACAAAACAGCTGCAACTCCTCTCTAAACGTTTATTACATCCTTCTCCTTTTTCAAGCTGCTTCTTGATCAGCTGTGCTTATCCCATGGTATTTTGCCTCCTAGTCCCCTACCACCCAAGCTGGAATTTTAACAAGAAACAACAGACGTACATAAGGTGCCATTTCCATAGCTACCAATGAAGAATTGACAGCGAGAGGTGATGAACAGGCTCTTACCCAGATGCAGCAGTCATTAACATTCACAGTTATAGCCTTCCTTGAAAAGAGGGGCCTACAAAGCAGTGAGAGTACTTGGGCTGTAAATCCTTGATAAGGGCTCTCTTTCGTCAAGAGGAACAAAACCCTTTTGGTTGACATCAGGTCAGACTTTTAATCTGCAGGTAAATTGTTTTTATATAGGGCATTGTTTCAAAATTAGAAGGGGACATGTTGTACTCCATGTGATCGCCATACATATGTCTCTAATAAGTCAGCAAGCATCCTGGAGCAGTCACAGAGGCTAAGTACAGATAGTTAAAAAGCCTGAAGCTGAATTGATTCAGTCTTTGCAGGTTAGTCTGCAAAGATTGAACCAATAAGCAAGTGACATTCACTTTTGATTCAGGAAATGCAGCCACATGCTTGCTGTAGCTCAAGCCATAAGTTGAGGGGCGCTAGAGCATGGCTCTCTGGCATGTAGCCAGAATGGGCTGTGTGGTCACTTCCTCTTCCTGCTGCCCCTAAGATCTCTGGAATTTGCATTCCAGAATCACAACAGCAGGACTTTGCAGGGTTGCTCATTGCTTCCTCTTCCTGCTTCCAGGTGCCTCTGGGATTTGTAATCCAGTCACAGCGAGCACTAAGCAAGCAGGGCACGGCAGCTCCGTACTTGGTAGAAGGGAAGTATAACCCCCCTCCCCAGGGCTGGCTCCCTGGCCCCAGATAGGGAGCCAGTGAGCCAGCCCTCACTGTTCCATGTAGAGAGTAGAGGGGCAGGGCCAGCCCTCCTCTCTGGAGCAGACAGCACAGACCAGGGCTGCAAAATGCTAGGGGGACTCCGATTTAACTTGAACCAGGAAGGGAGGCTGGGACAGAAGTTTCATAAACTGATTTGACCTAAGTCAGTTAAGTCTGATACTACATTCAACCAGGTTTATCTTAAACCAGTTTCAGCCATTTTGAAACTGGGTTATATGCTTCTATGAACTTCTATTCTGTCACAGGTTTAAACCAGTTTCTGATCACTTAAGCCGGTTTGTGTGTAACTTCTGTCCCTAGCCCTTGTGGCACTCTAGTGTCCCTAGCCGGAGAGAGAAGTACCCTTTCTGGTGTTTCTGAAAATTACTATAGAGATTCCCAACCACATCTCTTCTCTAATCTGATAACTATTATAGACATTCTTAACCACATCTCTTATTCTCAGCCACATCTCTTCCTTCCCCAAGCACCTATACTTCTAGATCAAGCAGGGGTAACACATAAGGCATTCAATTTGTTGCCAGAACATTTTATTTATATTTCTGATATTCCACTGACCTGCCCAGTGACTCCTCTGTACTTCAGTTTCCCTTGCTTTGTCCACCTTTATTTAGATTTTAAGGAGAGCTAAGCAGGACCCAAGCTATGTTTCATGGGAAACTCCATGAATGTGGGTTTTTTGTTCGTTCCAGAACAGGACAGCAACAACACTATGTTTAAAAACCACTGTTTCACGCTGATCAAAACGTTTCAATACAGTTAAAACCCTCTGTTCCAATTTTGACATTAACCTTTTCTAAGATGGGGTATTTAATACTGTCCAAAAGCTGCATCTGTACAAGGGTGAGTTGTATTTGGTCAAAATGGATGCATTTGATAGACATTTTGATCTTGTTGTAAATGGAATTTTCATCCAAAACTTGTTCCAATCAGTTTAATAGATTTCATAGACATTAGGGCTGGAAGGGACCTTGGGAGATGATCCAGTCCAGCCCCCTGCCCAAAGGGCAGGAAGTCAGCAGGGGTCATAGGATCCCAGCAAGATAGACATCCAAATGTCTCTTGAAGATGTGCAAAGACGGTACTTAAACCACCTCCGGTGGCAGTCTATTCCAAACCTTGGGGGCTCAGACAGTTAAGAAGTTCTTCCTTATGTCCAGCCTGAAATGGTCATGGAGGAGTTTGTTCCCATTTGATCTTGTCATCCCTTGGGGCGCTCTGGTGAACAGACGTTCCCTCAGATCCTGATGAGCACTCCTGATAAACTTATAGGTGGCCACCAGATCACCCCTGAGCCTGCGCTTCTCCAGGCTGAAGAGTCCATGGCTCTCAGCCTCTCATCATAAGGTCTGTTTTCCTGTCCTCTGATCATGTGCGTGGCTCTCCTCTGGACTCTCTCAAGCTTCTTCACGTCCTTTTTGAATTGTGGAGCCCAAAACTGGATGTAGTACTCCAGCTGTGGCCTCACCAAAGCCGAGTACAACAGGAGAATTACATCCCGGGATTTGCTCAAGAAGCATCTATGAATGCAAGCCAGCGTTTTGGTTGCTTTACTAGCTGCAGCATCACATTGAAGGCTCATGTTCATCTTGTGGTCAATCATGACCCCCAAGTCTCTTTCATCCAAAGTGCTAGCCAGTGCAGCACTGCCGAGCCTATAAGGATGCTGTGGGTTTTTCCTCCCAAGGTGGAGAACCTTGCATTTTTCAGCGTTAAATGCAATCAGGTTCTCATCTGCCCATTTCTTGAGCCTCTCGAGGTCAACCTGGATCGTCCTCCTGTCCTCAGGTGTGGATGCTTTACCCCAAAGTTTGGTATCATCCGCAAACTTGGCCAGTCTGCTTCTGATGCCAGTGTCCACATCATTAATGAAGATGTTGAACAATATAGGCCCAAGGACAGAGGCCCAATGATTTCCAAGCAGAGTGAAGTGTAATTCTTACTGTGCATTTGCATAGCACATGGCACTCTCCTCTTACTGTAAGCTGCCCTGAGTCTTTATTGGAAAGAGCAGCATTTACAAGAATCAAATAAATAAATAGAGGCCCTTGATCTTAGTAACCTAGGACTGGAAAGGTAAGGAACCTCCAAGGAAGAGCTATTCAGTAACACTAGAGCTGAACTTTGTTATTGGATTGGTGATTTTTTTAAAATAAAAACATCAAACTGAAGGACAGGGGAATAATTAACTCTATAGAGAACGCATAAGCATTTTTAGACTGGGTTACAGAAGGTACTGAGATCATCACAGAGGGGTACCTGAAGGATGACAAAGATTAACACAAGAAAAAAACAAAGAGTGAGAAAGAAATGGTGGGGGCAGAGAGGAAGAAAACTACAAATACAGAGAAAAAGTAGGGAAAAAAGAAAATGAATGCTATTAGTTTTCAGTAGTATTTCTAGGCACAAGCCAACATCAGGAAGATTGGTGATAGCAACAGAAATAGAAATATCTGGCTTCTAGTATCAGGGCTAACTGGTTGTGTAAAAGGTAAATGCACTGCTTTCTGCCCCCACCTCCCATCCATGTACCAGACCTCACCTGCACCTGTTTAGGACTAGAGCTCAGGAGCAGCTTTCACTCAGCCTTGCAATCTGCCCTCTTCTCATGAGGTCAGGCAAAAACCACTCAGATACTGACAGTGCTGCAGTGCACTCCCACCGCTCCTTCTTCACACCCAGATTAACCACTTCTTCCACAGTTCACTGGGAACTCATCTTCCTTTCTAGCCAGGAAACCTAGCCATACTGCCAGGTGAGGGCAACACCAGGAAGCTTTGCAGTGTGGCTTAAACTAATTACTGATCACCCTGCACTGTACATATCTCCTCAGTACCCTGTCTACCAGATCAGACTGCCTCTAAAGGCTATGCCATTCTTTCCAGAAGGTGCAGCTCATGATTCTCACTGCTTGAAATCCTGAAACACTGATATAGATCTAATAAATAAAGAAATACCTACACAAGCTATGATAACAACAATAGGGAACAATCAACTCTCATACTCCAAGACTTCTGCAGATCTCCTGGAGGGGTCAAGGATATCACTCAAAAAAAGCCCAAAAGAGGGGCAAATTTAGGAATGTTTCTCCCCCAGAATGCACATGCATGCATACATACTTACACAAAACCTTAAGGGAAGGTCATAACATATTCTATATTATATATTATACACACACAACTTGCATGGAAGGTAATAACATATTACATATCATACGTTACACACACACACAAAAGTAACCTGAAAAGCTTTGAGAAGGCTTCTTGTCAGGTAACTCATTCAGCCATTTTATCATTTTGATTTTTTTTATTCTAGATGTCAAAAAAGTCAGCCATAGACCTCACAATGTCAGATTCCTAACAAGGCTCAGCCTGTTGCGGGCTGAGCAATTTGGAACATCTGGGCAGAAGCATCCCAAGGGGACCTGCTGGGTGCTAATCCTTTCTGCACATCTGGCCCTTAATTAGGCACTACATAGTAGCTGAGCAGTTTTGACAATCTGGCCCCAAATGTGAACAGAACTTGGAGGCGGCATTGAGGAGGGAGCAGTGGAAGGGCACTTGCATCCTTAGATTAATTCAGAGACTTAAGACTGGGGTGTGACTTAACAGGTGAAAAAATCACCTGTGTGAAGGGCCAGCATAAGGCCTATTGCATCACTTCAGTGATTTCCTTTCCTCTCCCCAAGCTTCAGCCCAGAAGTGCACAGCAAAGAAGCCGAGACACACCACTAAATCTGGAAAGGAAAGCAACCAACTCTTGGAGTAATTTATAAGACACATTTATAGCTGTGTTATTTATAGGGATCTGTGGGGGATTCATATTGTTCTCTAGCACCTGACATTATTTGGCACTTTACTGGGGCATGAAAGAAAACACACACGCACATTTTTGATTAATGCTCTTGAAAGTTAAGGGTGTCAGTAAGCCCTCCAAAAGACTGTCCCTACTGTCTAACAATCAATTTTGTCTTAAAGGAACCTGGTGCTGATTAAAGACTCTCATCCTGGTAAATTAATGATGCCTCTAGGAAGAGGGGGGTAACTATTTTCCCCCCTTTCAAAACAGAAGCATAACCATGTTGTGTTTTCCTGGCATTCAGATTTGCGTACAGAGAGAGACAAGAAATCCAGGATGATCATTAGGCGGCCTGGAGAGGAGGCTTGCTTTGTCCTTGCAAAATGGAAAATTTACTTGTGTGTGTATGCCTTTCACTTATTTTTAGAGACTAATGAATTCAGGTGCAGTAAAACAGTCTTCTGCCAGCAGCTGAATTCCCTCATCACATACTGGAAGGATAAAGAATACCAAGCAGAAGTACAAGTGAGATTATATTAACTAAACAAATAAAATGACCACGTGCTCATCTGCATTTATAGTAGCTATTTTGGGGAGTGTTTATCTCCAACATCCCAACCTGTCAGCAGATGTTAATCCTGCTGGAGAAGTTTGAGCAGGTTCTGCTGATTCAGTGGGTCAGGTGACTCATCTAGAAACAAGGGAGATGAGTAGCAATCTCCATAATGAGAATTCAAGGCCTAGTTAGGACTTTGGATGGGCACAAAGGCTTGCCTGTGGGGTTGTCATTACTGACAGTTGAATGAAGTGATAGAGGGAGATTTAACACTTGTTCTTCTATGGATAGTGACATGTGTAACATATGAACCATTCCCAAATGTCACTGTTTGGGAAAAGGTTTGCAATTGTGTGAAGTGTGGTAGCTCAGACACCAAGGGACAGGAGCCAACACCCAGTCCAGCCTGTCTTCTGTGCAGGGGAATGCTTGCATCCATGCTTTGGAGGTGCCAGGGTGTGGGTGACCTGTGACTAGGGACATTTGTCACTTTTTTTCCTAACCACGAGCTCAATAAACTTCAATAGCCTGCAAATGATAGAAGTTTGCCAAACACTTGCCCAAGTTGTAGAGGGAGGGGGAAGTTCTTGGATCCACGCTTCAGAGTTCCCTGGGGATGAGCAGGGCAGGATGGGGGGTAGACCATGGTCTAGCAGGAAGAGAAGACACAGGCAGCTGTTAGGAGGATAGTCTTTATTGGACAAAGAGTGCAAGGAGAAAGATAGCTTTTACTGAACTAGCAGAGCCAAGAAGGATCATTTTTATTGGACAACCAGAGCAAAGGAACTCATGGAGAAATCATACCAGCAAAAGGGAAAAACAAAAAAGCAGGGGCAGTGAAATTCTGACTGTGTACCAGAGTGGCCAGTTGCAGTGGTTGTGACTGGAGGACTGACTAGACTGATGCCACAGAACACTTGGTGTCCACATACAACACTGAACCTGTTCATGGTGAACAGGTTCAAAACAGTACTTTATTTTCCATTACCACTTTTGAACCCTTGAACCAATTAACAGGATTGTACATCTGTCTGCTTCAGTTTTAAACTGCTTTTAAACCATTCAAAATGTTATGTGCGCCTGTGCCCTAGATGTGTACAGATCAGATAAAAGAGTGAGGAATGGGTGTTTTCTCCATGTACAACATTGCCCTGGAGAGAAGGTGTGCTTTATGTAGCTTTTCCACCCTCCTTTCTAGAGCTGGCAATGCCTGCCATTGCAACCCACATCTTGCAATAATCTATGCTTACATGGCAGAAAAGTCCTATGGTTATTAATAGGCCTGAAATGGATAGCCCTCTCTAGAAATCACTCTGTAAGTAGCTATAGGATCTAATTAAGGACTATAGCCAAGCTGCATAATGGTAGAGGTCTGTTTAAGAGTTCCACAGAAGATAACTCATTCCCTTGTCAATTCTGCAGGAGTTTCCAACAGGGGACCCAGGCTGTTTCAGCTGCATTTGATCTAGAGCCCAAATAACAGGAGCCTGACGTACAACAAGAATAGAAGCACGGGGATCCTGTGTTGAAAAGTTCTCTTCAGACTTCTGCTACAGGAAGAGGTCAGAGCTACATCTCTGTTTGAGTGTATATAATTGCCAACTCCTGATTATTTTACTCTTGTAAGTAGTTCCACAGAAGCCAGCAGGGCTGCTACTGTGAGTATGGTTAAAATATGCCTCCCGAAAAGTATGCCTGTGTGTCCAACTTAACCAGTGTGGTAATGGTGCCATCTTGTGAGGAAACATCATACTTCAGCTTTGGAAAAAAACTATTCAAGAGGTTCCAGCATGTAGTAAGGTCTTTGTGGCAGAGAACTTTTTGTTCTGCTTGTACAGCACCTCACACAAAGGAGCCCTGGGTCCTAAGTGGGGTCTTGGATCCCATCCTAGTATCAGTAATAATATTTGCAAACACCGGCATCTGGTCTTCTGTATCAATAGAGAACATATAGCAGGAAATAGAAGTTTGGCTTAAATACCCTTGTCTATCTGGTACTGAAGTTTGAACAAAAACAAAAAAGCAGTATATATAACAATTGTCATGCTATGGAGCTGTAATTTGGTTGGGGGTGGGGGTTCTGCAAGGAGATGAAAGCAATTTAAACTGTCATTTGGTATCACATCAGAAAGTACTGCAGTTATGTCTAGAATAACAATACAAATTTGATTTAGCTACTCTGTCCTTACACTTATTTCACTTTACACATTAACAGTGTCATGCAAACAAAAATATTATATACAAATGCCCATCTGCCTAAGTGAGATAGTTGTGCGCCCATCTGATTCTATGTTGTCATTTCAATAATCAAAATGCTTTTGTGCAAATTGTAACAAGCTTGCAATTTGCAAGAAGCATGGGAAAACAAATAATTTAATACTTTGTTTTTCCTCATTTAATTTTTTTAAATTCATACTGAACTACTCCCCATTGGAATTAGAGTTTCCCTCTGCTAAAAATACAGTATAATCCACCCATATGCCAAACAAAGCATTTCATTTTCCCCGCACATTTCTACAGGTGTCAGCAAAGGCTGCCATACCCCCAATTAAAAATTAAAAGCGCTGCAGGACAATCACACTCTGACACTGCAGCACAAGAAGCTCCCGTCTTCAGTAATTCAGGAATTATTAATTGCATTTGTTTGCTGGAATTCAGACATGCTCAGCTGGGGGAACAGGGAATGGATCACCTGATGCATCAGGGTATCAGTTTGAATGCTGGTGTTGACTTGAACCAGAATCTCAGAGGCACTGGTGCAAAGCCCTCTGGATCAAAGCCAGAGTCAATATTCCCATGACCCCCCTACAAATCAAAACCATTGAGACCCACAGACTTATCATAGGAGCTGGTGTTAAGGACTGAGATCTGGGAGCCCTGTAAAATTGATCTTTCTTCTTGGGGTAAGAAGAGGCTATTGATAGCAACCTAACCTTCCCTCTTTCATTGCCCCCACCAACCTACCATGTAGATGGAGCAAAAAAACACATTTTTCTCACTTTTTCTGCTTTGATTTTTAATCCACTGCACCCAGTGATCCAAGATAAATCAAAGAGAGCTACCAAGGAGTTAGCAGCTCAAAAACCAATCCCCAGTGACACTGGCTGTATCTCTTCTGCCAATCTCCTCATCGCCCCAGGGCTGCCAAAGAGACCCTTGTATATTAAACCAGCCTCTCATCAATCCTGCCTAGCGTCACTGTAACTCAAAGAGATGAACAGCATGGGGTTAGCAAAAAGAGTTGCAGCCTTCATCAAACCACACAGACAAAGCTTATAAATATTCAATGCAATTTTGGTTGCCGACCTACCTCTATCATCACACAGTGTGATGCACATCCTCTCTTTGCAGTAGGAAGTGGCAGAGGATGGAGTAGAATAAACCCAGACCCTTTCCTTTTGTTCTGGGGCAACCACTTTTCGTTGGATGCAGATTGCTTCAGCTTCAGAACTAAAGCCAGCTGCTAAAAAAGGGCTTTAATTAAGCACAGAAAGGCACCACCAGAATGGATGCCTGGGAAGAAAAGCCAGATGTGCAACTTTGGAACAAAACACAATTTTTTTTTATCCACCGAGTGTGATAGAACTTGAATTCTCCATTTCTTTAATGTCTTCAAATCAAGATGTGCCATCTGTTGCAATGATACCAAGTCAGGAACATCCAGCATACCTGTGCCTCCTTAAATAGATACGGGGAAGGGAATGGCTGGAGCACTGGTCTCATCTGTAATCAGTGGTTATACCACGGTGCAAGAAGCCTTGCCTAACCCAAGCATAAGTGACTCGGGCTCAGTGCAGACACACAGGGTGACATTCTCTGGCCTATGTCATTTCAGAAAATTAATTCCCTGTGAAACTGCTGTCCATTCAAACCCAGGTTAGATTTGCTCCAGAAAAAACAAAGCCCTTTTAAAACAAAACTCTTTTCTATACCTAGACTGAGTGCCTATCTGTATTTTTTGACAGGAGGACTTGTCTTCCTTTAATTATAGTGAAACACACAAGGATAATTCATGTCTCTTCACACTGTTAAATAATATAATAGGAGAGTAATACCAGAGATATGATGGATTATTTATGTATTCACATGTTCCCTGCATGTCAAGTAATGAGCTGTGTGCATGCTCCTGCATTTATTATGTCCTACATCACAGAGAGTCTTAAAATGATACATATAGCCCAAGAGACTAGAGATTTTCTATTTTGTGTCTTGCTGCCATCTAGCGGTACCAGATGGGCCTTCATTTGCATACAACAAATCTTGAGCTACAGCTAGCATGACTAGAAAACAGCTAAAAAGTATTCAGATATTAAGGTTATAATAAAAATAAATGGAAAGTCTGACAATTTAAAATAAAGGTAGTAAAAATAAATGTAAAATAAAAGAAGCCTTTGCTGCCCAAAGATGATACATTGTATAGCATACATGGTACAGAAAGCAGCACGTATGGAAGCGTATTGGTGATATATGGCACTTATCTATGAACACATTCAAGAAAACCCTTAAGCATGTGCTTATTTACTGCAAATCATCAGCAGATATTAGACTTGTGCTTAAGTGCTTTGCTGAATCATGCCTATAGTTCATTAAGAGCTGTCTTGTTTGACCAGATTGTAGGTTAGATAGGAAGATGGATACAATGAACATTGGTGTTAACGTCAACCAGAATCTCAGCCAAAGTCAATATTCCCATGACCTAGCGTAAGCCCTGGACATACACAGAGAAGGGTACAGCCAGATGTCTATTGCTGCCAGCAGGAAGCTGAATAGGAGGAGGGTGTGTGAGCTGTGGGACATGAAACCATGGTATTGAACTACTTGTAGAAAGCTGAAATCCTGCAATTCCAAAGCTGTAGTTATCCAGCAGCATCTTGCTTGGGGTGGGTGCGGGGTGGGAAATTTTAGAGCCAAGGTCCAGATTTTTAATACTTGGGTACCAAGTAGAAGTTTTGAAAGCACCAGCATACATGGAAATTTACACTGAAAACAATGGGAATTAAGAACAGAAGTCAGCTAGGCCCAGATCCTCAGGGGTATTTGGGAATCAGAATTCCTTGGCAGTTTTGA
The DNA here is from genome assembly GCF_000455745.1 of Alligator sinensis. Lineage (NCBI taxonomy): Eukaryota > Metazoa > Chordata > Crocodylia > Alligatoridae > Alligator > Alligator sinensis. The sequence continues at coordinate 1,436,389 of NW_005842336.1, read as the reverse complement.
AACGCCCACTTTATACCTTGATTTTACTGATGGTACCCAAGGATGTGTGAGAAATGTGGCTTGGGTGACAGAGATTAACTGTGGAGACTGCAGCTGGTGGTCCATCTGGGGAAAGCAGCCCGGGGCAGGGTTCCCTCATCGGTGGTAAAAGAGGATACTCAACAAGCAAGAATTTCTACCCCCCCGCCTCCTCTTTCTCTAGTAGACAAGCAAAGAAACCAAACAACAGACTCTCACCTTTGGCAGGCTGCAAACAGAGCTGTCATCTAAGCAAGGTACAAGCCAGACCATCCAGTTTTCCCAGTGGTTAAGATGAGCATGCCTCTTACCAACCATACTTCCTTTTTCCTTCTCTTTGTAGCTAGGAGACGTAGAGATTTGTAAGAGCTTTACCTACTTTTTATTGGGCCTTACATGGCTGACCGTAGGTCAGCCCATGGGAGGTCTCCATGAAACAGGATGGGAACATAAATACCAAACTATAACACAAATCAGCATAGCTCCACTGACTCCCATAAATCTGTTCTTGTAGCTCTGCCCACTGATTTCTTCTTAGGACAAGCAAAAACAATCAAAAACATTTTGGCACCTTAGAGCTGCCGGAAGAGTCGATTTTGTTATTAACCCACAGCAATAGTTTAAAAGTATCACCATGTCACCTAACACTGTTTGAGCACTGCAGTCTCTCCATTTAACAACCTGAATTAATCAATTAGCATCCTATTATAACCAGCAACTGCATTGTTCAGCTCTAGTTGGGAAGCATGGGATTTTCTCTACAAACAAGCTGGCCCCTGCCATAGCACAAGCCCAAATGGGTATCAACTGGCTGGAAACAGGAAGGTTTCTAACCCCCCTATCAGTGAGGTTATGGAGTAGCCCTCTGCTAAGAGCAGTAGAGCCTAATTAGTTATAAAGTAGAGCTTGATAAATGGATGGATTTTAATGACCTGCTGGTCTGAACTAGTGAAGGAGAAGATTCAGCTTGAAGATCCAGGCTGCCCCTTCCAATCCTATGTTCATAAATTAACAGCTGCACCCTTGCTTCCTGGGATTTCCTTAAAACAGGGCACTGAGACGCATGCACATTATTGATCAAACCAGCAGGCAGCAAACTCCCAGCTGCCTGTTGCAGCCTGCACTGAGCTCATTACACCAGCTCCCAGGGAGAGCCTTTTTAGTGTTTTAGAGACAAAGGAATGAGCAAACCACTAAAATAAGTAGCAGTTCCACAGCCCTGTTATAAATAAATGCTAATATGTGGGGCTAACCTCCTATTTCATTCCAATATTATTCTATAAGCATGTCTGCACCTTAAACATTGAACTTGTCTAGAGTTAGCTTAATGTAAATCCATTTCCCCTGGAATTGTCTCCCACATACGCTACTGTCCACTTTAAGGCTGTAAGACCAAATGATTGCATTTCAGTGGGAACTGATAGGAAAACGGCAGCTAATCAGCCAAGGGCATGCCCCAGGTAGGGGTCTTTCCCTTCTTACTGTCACTTTTGAAATAGCAATGCTTGGCATAACATTTTGATGGTTTAGTTGACAGCAGTCCCCCCCCAGATTTGAAAGCCAGTAAATCAAGGCTCTTACAAGACTTGGGGTGAAGTCCCAGCCCCACCGAGGTCAGCAGCACTCAATTGCCTACAGCTATTACCCAACCTCTTACTACTGCTGCAGTAGAGGCTTGCTGCACTATTCAGGATGCTACTGCAGGGTCAACCCACTCCAGGGAAAGTTAAAATGGCCTTGGCATTTTCCAAGAAGAGTAGCAAAAAAGACAAAGAATCTGTACCAGCCTACAGCTGGACAGACGCATCACATTACTCAGAGCTTCATGGAGCCAGGTAGTTTTGCTGCACAGTCATCAAATATTTTGAAAGCTGTTTTCAATCAGACATGGAACAAAACCCTAAAATTGTTCAAAATTCTCCATAAAAGGAAAAAGCCCAGGGGCCTGGGCACCATAGTAGGGAACATGGCTGCCTGCCCTGGACACGTGGAAGCCCTGAGCTGCTACAACACCAGGTTTGCCAAGAGTCAGGAAGCCTGCCTGTTTGGAAACTGGGCTGGAGGCAAAGTCTGCCTGGAAGCAAGGAAGCCTTCCTGAATTCTACTGCAGCTCTGTGCAACTTGTGCTACCCCTGCAAAATGATTCCTTTAGACCATTTGGCCAATGCAATGGTGGGGGAAGAACTGGCATTCCCTTCTCCCTTAGTTATTGCCATGTTCTACTGGAATCCACTCTCCCACCACTACAAAGGTCCAGGTGGGCAACACATGGGAGGTTTGAAAGCTATGCCAACAGCTTTAGTTTCTCTGGCTTCCCTGCAATCAAAGTGCACTGCTTAAGCTGATGCTGGGCCACTGCTGTCTTCAGACAAACCCGTGCTTTGCCAGATGCCACCTCTTTCAGACAATTGCCTTGAAAAGAATCTCTTCCAAAACCCTGTGCAATGAACTGCCTATGAAAGAGAAAAATGGAAAGCTCTAGGGACAAACAGCCTCAAGTGACCCAGAGCTGCTCATCATCACAGAACAGCCCAGGAGGTAGCAGTACAAACTGTCCCATGGCAACGTGCCTCTTAAGAGTACATCTAGAAGGCAATCAAAGGCGATTGCGGGTATCGGGTACCAAAAGCACTGCAGCCACATTAGCAGGGTGCTCAGACCCAAACTGTCCAGGGTTATGGGCCAGTCTGTGCAGCTGCAATTAGGCTGCTATTGGTACCTAAAGTAGCTCAGGTACGCCTGCTGCAAAAACACCTCAATCTGCAGTTCAGCTCTACAACCAGGTCTGTCTCCACCGTCCACTTGATCATGGCTTTTTTACCTGTGTTTAGAAAAATGAATGGTAGCATGATGGGTTTGTCTGGTGATTCATGTCAGCTAAGAATCCAGCTCATCAGCTCCTGTCAGTGTGACAAATATCTTCCAAGACAAATCAACTCCAGGGCAGATCCAGCACTGTAAATCAACACAGATTTCAGAGCTATACACATTTACAACAGCTGAGCAGCTGGCCACAGGCAAATGGTCATAAAAAGCACCCATCACTTCAAGACACAGATACGCCTAGTGAAACAACAACATTTTGTCTTTATTAGGAGTTCCCATGGTAATATAACACAGAGTTCTTAAGGAATAAAACACAAGACTCGGGAAGGGGTGGGGAGGGGATCGTTGCCATTGAGACAATGGTCAAATATCAGTACTTCTTCTTGTCTAACACACATGATCAGCTTTAGCACTTACAGCTCCTTCACTCATGAGTCACAACCACAAATCCAAGGGTTAAATCCAGCTAGTATTAAATCCTACTTTTTTTTTTCTTTTTTTTTTTTAGAGCTTCAAGTCACTGCGGTTAATTAAGTCGTCATTTTTTTCTTTAAGCATTTACATATGACATTCATTAAACAGACACAAAGCGAACGAGCTCCCACAGGAAAAGAACATGCTTACAAGCCTGCAAAAATCTTTTTTTGTGATTTTTTTTTTGGTTTTTTTTTTCCTTTTAAAGAACAAACGGGAAAAAAAAAAAGTCATCATGGATCAGTGAAGGGAACAAGGAAGACTTAAGTGAATACTGAAGAGCTGCAAACTTTTCACAGAATTGAAATGAATTTGTGGTTTTCTTTCTCCCCAACTTGTTCAAATGCATTTCAAAGCACAGGTGGGATAAAATGAAATACAGCTGCAAAACGTGCGTGTGTGCGCGCGCGCGAGCGCATACACGTGTTTATGGATCAGTTCCACACAACACTGAACGTCCTTACCCAAAAGACTCCAGAGTTAAACCAAAATGGAAAATGCGTGGATGGATAAATAGTCTGATTTTGTTTTTCAGGCTGCTTTTTCAAAGGAACCTAAAGGAGTTAAGTGCTGCAATCCAGTGGGATTTAGATGCCCAAATGGTTTCAATATCCTTTGAAAATCCCAGCACTGAGTTTGCTGTAACAGCATAGTTGGGATTTATTCTGAAAAGCCTGCATATATCTATTTTCCTTACAAGAACCTGTAAACAACATATCAAAAATGCATGCAAACACAAAGTTAATGCATGTGCTAAAACACAGAGAGACAAGGAAGCAGATGGTGCAGACAAGGGCCAGGGGACAAAAAGGCAGTGGAAGTAATGCTTTGTTAGCTGTGGGTAGCAATAACCTCTATGTAAACAACCAGCCCAAGGCTTCTGCACCACTACAGCCTTCAAGACAGGCTTTATGTAGGACATAAATAGAGCCCATGTAACAGTCTCCATCTGTAGGGATTGAGCCCTCTGGCTCTTACAAAATTGATTTCTTGAGCTTAATAAGCAGAGCCCACCTCCTGGAATGGGTTTCAATGCCTACCACCTATCAGATCCAAAGGGTCCTTTTTCCTTAGTTCACAGGCAGCAAGCAGATATGGCCCCAGTAAGGACAAAGAACTCCAGTGAGCTATGATGGGTAATACGCAGGCCTCTGCCAGTACTTGCATGAGAGTAAATTCCTGAAGGAATGTTACATGTATAACCAATTTGTAAATGATTGGCAACAGAGCTACACTGAACTCACAAGTGATGCCCAGTACCACTGACTCTATGATTGCAGCTGCCATTGATAAAGAATTTCTTATGTGTTTTAATGATGGGCTTTCAGATGACAGCAAAAGACAAGACTCTTCAAAATGACTGCTCTTCCGCATCCTGTTTTCCTAATTATCAGGGTGATGGGTAGCTACTCAATTAAATTGGGTTCGTTTGGCAGCATGGCAGTAACTGACTAAAGCCCCAAGTTACCGACTTTCTCCTCCAGGAATGACAAGTTAATTGTGTAGAGGTTTTCTAGAGACTCTTTTACAGATCCTCTGAGGGTGTCCATCAGCTGACTTAGCCCAACTGAAGATCTGGTACATCTTGATGGAGATCATAGCTCATGAGCATCTTGTCAGGGATTCATAAACAAGTAAAACTAACCTAAGCACCAAGTGCTGGCTGAAATGGTGAAGTGCTCTGAACTCCTACAGCAAACTATCACAATGGCAGTGGTGCTGTTGAGAACCTGCAGCTGAAAGGAGGGGACAAGGAGGACAGGACAGGAATTCTCAACGCTGAGATAAGGCTTTGTAAACACAATGGTACAAAAACGTTAAAAAAAATAAAAACACGAACAGAGTTTTTTAAAAAAATAAAAGGAAGGATCCTCAAGGACCTGATTTGCAGCAAAATCTGGAAGGAAAAGAAACAATAAAAGTAGCTCAACCCACCAACATGGTAATGATGCCTGTTGTCAATCTCTAGGGACCAATTCAAGTGGCAGAGACAAAGCTGTTCTGTGAGCTCACAAGGGTAGTGGTGGGAGAAGGCAAACCTATGGTTTAGACCTGTGTCCCCCTCTGCTGCTGTGCTGCAGGTCAGGACCACAAGAGTTATCCAGTTTCACCCCATGAATTTTCTAGCCTGCTCAACATTCAATAAAAGCTTCTTTTTTTTTTTTTTTTTTTCTTTTTTTAATAAAGGCAGCTCCTGGGAAATTCACTTTCTCCTTCCTTTGCCAAAAGAAAGATGCTGAATGGGAACAGAGGCCACATGTGGCAAACATCCTCTTTCCATTTATTTTTGCATGTCAGAGGTGTCAAAAACAGGGCTGGGGTTGTCTCTTTAGATGTTCAGGGACAGGAGGGGAAGTGAGTGGGTGCAGTGAGGATGAGGAGGGCAGGGGGTTGAGAGGGAACAGAAAGTGGCGCCTTACTTGACCCCACCCATTGGTTGCCCGCAGTAACTGTCACAGGCTCTAAAAGAATCACAAGGGTCTCCAGGTGCCCCGCGCCCCCTTCCCCGGGTTCGCTAGGCGGCCACAGAAGGGTTTGTTTCTTAGCCCAAGCTGGTGATGTTGGCACGTCCGCCGGGTGGGGCCACGATGCGCTGCGTAGTGCGGCGGGGGATGTTATCGTCGATCTGTGCGCCTGGAGGGAGACAAGAGACATACCCCATGAGTGGTGGAGTCGCAAACACTGCAGCCAGTACCCAGGGCAGAGGTGCCATCCATGGACCAAAAGAACATGACTTTGCTGAAACTGCCTGCATCCTGTTTGGCCAGGGCTGAATTAAGCCCTCAACTTTTGACTTCTGAGGGAGGCAACCTCTGCAGGAAAGGTTATTTCCCATTTATCCACCCAGCAAGCTGCTTCTCTGCAAGGGGAGGACCCAGACTGAGGGGAATAACCTCAGCACATCTTGCCTTTTCCACTAGGTCAGAGAGGAGCACTGCATTGATCGCTACTGTTCAGCTGATAAAGGTTCTTTATCTTCATAAAGGCTAGAAGAGACTATGAAGGAACTGGGGCCACTGAAGAAGTCAACTGGCGAAGAGAGATGAGTGGAGAAGTTTCTGTTGGTCTTTTTTTGCCTTGGGACTAACTCAGCCCAACTGTCAGTGAGAAAATTTTTCAGGCTTAGCTTCTGTTGAGGTGTGCCACCCTGTCTACTCCCCTTTTATCAGACCCTTGAGCCACCCAGTGCACCCATTTGCATCAGGATCTCAGTAGAAGACCTTACTATAAAACAAGGAAGAATAACTATGACCATGGTGAACCTTGCCACTGAAGAAGGGTGTGTGACCCTTCCATGTGCTATCAGGTATCCAGGTTGTAGCTGTATTGGTCTATGGGGACAACCAATCTGGGCTCATGGTGGAGGTGATATTTTATTAGACCAACATAATTTTTTTTTTAAATGTCTTTAATTACAAGCTTTCGGGCCCAAAAGCTTGTAATTAAAGACTTTTTTTTTTTTTTTTTTTTTTACAAAAGTCTTGTTGGTTTAATAAAAGCTATCCCCTCCACCATGAGCCCAGACTACTTTTTCCCATATGCTGAGAACCCCACGCTCAGGGTGCTAGGTTGTTCCTCTGGGTCTACTGGAATGAGAGTTTCTAATACCCGTTTTCTTCTATAGGGGGATATGCTCATGGTT
>NW_005842336.1:1421683-1429418 GCF_000455745.1 Alligator sinensis | reverse complement strand
CCTGCTCTTTCCTCCTGCCTCCACAGAACATGCAGCATAAGAAAAAAAAATAGCCAAGATAATCAGTGTAATTATGTAGCCCATGTAAATGAGTACATACCAGACAAGCTAAATCCAGACTGGTGCAGGTTTCTGACAGGTGGGGCCTGCTGTTTGGCTGGAGATGTCTTAGCAGAGGATGCTGGTGTGACAGTCTTTGGTGTCACTGATACTTCGCAGACAGGACCATCATACAGTCCACGTGGGACACCTCTCAGCTCAGCCAGCTGGAAAAAACATAAGCAACAAGGCTTTAAGAGGATAGCCAAAGACATCTTTGTAGATCTGAAGAGGGATTGGATGTTATTAAGCTGAAGAGGATCATTTGAAGAGTTATCATTACCACCACAGTGCTAAACCACAGTTATTTATTTACTGTTGAGCTCAGTCCTGATCATTGGTGATGCGTAGGGGGTGCACAAGCACCCCCCCGAGCGTGACAGTGCACCCCTGCAAAAAGGCGCTGCCGACACTCGCTCACCACCGCCAGGCTCCCACAGCCAACAGCGCCGCTGCCACCTGCTGGATCTTGCCGTGCCCACCGCCAGCCTCCGAGGGGACCCGGTGTTCGTGGCCCTGATGCTGACAGAACCAGAGCTACACAAATGGAAGTGAAATGAGTTTTTCTTCATCAGATGCAACACCTTATTTTATGCCAAATGTAACTGAAATCTAGTTAAGAGAAGGTTGACCAGAGCAGTTATTCAGTGGGAGATATGAAACCCACTATTTCTGCTGCATTTTTTGTTCTACATTAATCCCCACAGATTGAGTTCTCTGTTAGCATGAATATAGCGGCTCCAAAATTTGCAAGTTGGCCATGTTTCATCAACATTTAAAAATATGCTTAAGCTGTTAATAAGGAAAATCATTTGAAACAAATACTAATGACCAGACAGAACTATCACAAGAACTAAAAACAGCTCTGGTTTTGTCCAGCAGAGGGCAAAGTTTCAGGTGTTTCTGAAATAGTCATTTCCTTCTCCTTAGAGGTCTTTGACAAGTTAGCCAATCTCTGCATTATAGTATCATTGTACAGGAAGCCTCCGCTTAATGTGGTTTCACTTAGCGCTATTTCGCTATAGCGCTCATTTAAAATTCATACCCGATTTCACTTAGTGCTGAGCCAGTTTCATTATAGCGCTCAGCAAAGCAGCAGCGGCACAGTGAGAAATGGCGAGTGGCAGCGAGTGGGCAGGCGGGAATGAGAGCGGGGCACGCACTGGTGCCGGAGGGCCAGGGCCAGCAGGAGTGGGGGCCCAGGCTGGCACAGGGGTGGGGTGAAGCAGCAGCGGCAAGAAGCAGCAAGTGAGGGGGCAGCTTCTCACCACTGCCACCTCTACCCACCCCTCTGCCTGCCTGCCGGCTGCTCTGGCCCTTCGTGCCAACATACACCCCGCACTCCTGCCACATCGCCCTGAGCCCCCACCGGCCCTGGTCCCAGGCACTGGCAGACTCCCCGCAAAGGAAGAAGTGGCAATAACCAATTATCTCTATTTATATTCATTCCTATGGAGAAATGGGTTTCACTTAGAGCAGCTCCACTTAATGCTCATTTTTTCCGGAACCATTTAAGAGCGTTAAGCGGGGGTTGCCTGTATTTGGAAACAAAATCTCTAAAGGTCAAATGCTCAACTTTACTGAAATCAGCACAGCTATGGAGATTTCAACACAGTTTAGGCTATTATCCACCAGCTGAGGATTTCACCATAGGAAATCCTCTGTTTGTGGTTTGGATTCACCTCTTTATAGGAGACCTTTTCCCAATCGTTTTCTACTTACAAACAGAAATGTTCCCATTATTTGAGTGACTGGATTTAAACCTTTCCCTATGATAAATGCAAACTAACCACACCTGTGAAAGAATCAAGTACTACTTTCTTGAAAAAAAGTGAATGGGACCAGGTTAGTTTCACTGTTGGAAGACAAAAGAAATGCAAAAGAAAAGGTCACCAACATGGTGTAAATTTAGATTAAGAGATAAAGGTAAAGGTCTAAATTTTTGCTGAAAGACCCAAGTATAAAAATAGTATTATATTCACGGTAGTGTAAGAGTAATGTTGCAGCTATGCTGGTCCAGAAATTATGCAAGAGGCAAGGATTTCTTACGGTGATATATTTATTTGGACCAACAAGTGCAGTTAGGATAAAGTTAGACCAGCTTTTGCATGCAAGACATTCTTTGTCTCTGATCACAAAAGTAGTATTACATGGTCTCTGATCACATGGACCTGAATGTCTTGCATCAAAATCTTGTCTAACTTTACCCCAAGTACACGGTTGGTCCATGGTGTAAATTTAGATTAAGAGATAAAGGTAAAGGTCTAAATTTTTGCTGAAAGACCCAAGTATAAAAATAGTATTATATTCACGGTAGTGTAAGAGTAATGTTGCAGCTATGCTGGTCCAGAAATTATGCAAGAGGCAAGGATTTCTTACGGTGATATATTTATTTGGACCAACAAGTGCAGTTAGGATAAAGTTAGACCAGCTTTTGCATGCAAGACATTCTTTGTCTCTGATCACAAAAGTAGTATTACATGGTCTCTGATCACATGGACCTGAATGTCTTGCATCAAAATCTTGTCTAACTTTACCCCAAGTACACGGTTGGTCCAATACAAGATATCACCCTAAGAAATCCTTGCTTCTCATTGTGGCAGGTGCCTTGGTGCTCCTACCTCTTTAAGAGCAGGCAGGATCTGGTGAAAATAGCCTTCAGGTGGGGCCAGGGCTGATTGGGGAGTCATATGACCCTGGAGGAGGGCTGAGCTGGGAAAGGATATAAGCTGGTAGTAAGGCCTGGAGGCTGGTAAGGGAATATTGCCCAGCAGGAGGGCTGCAGCTGTGGAATACCAACTCGGAAGAATAAAGCCAGCAATCTGGAGGCTTGGGGAGGAGCTAAGGGGAGGAGAAAATTTCTAGGGACCCATGGAGGGGTCTGGAGCCCAGATTGAGGGCCTGAGACTGTGGGATCAGAGTGGGTCCAGGAGCCCAGAGGAGGGACTAAGTGGAAGGTAACATTAGTGAGTGATGACACCTGTGGGGCATGGTGTAGGGGTGGATTGGAGCCATGCAATTATCCCATTAGGCAGTGACTGCAGACACCTGGCAGTCATTAGAGAGAGCAATTTCGGAAGTCCTGGAGCAGACTCCTTCATTACAAAGGTAAAATGCATCAAGGCATGGTGGGTGAAAGGAGAAGTGATTGCCCACAGAGAGCGAGAGCTAACGGGACTCGAGGGGCTTTGTGGCCGCCCCTGGAGAGGCACCCTGCTACACTTAGATTATGTTCATGTGACATTACTATGACAGGATGCTAGAACCCTGTGCAGATCTGCAGAGCTAGTTTGCTGACTCACCCCAACTTCCAGAGCAGGTGATTATTAGTTCTTCAGTCTTATCCGTTTCTTTTTGAAAGAGAACTTAAAGCAGCAACAGCCAAGTTTAGGCCAAGGGCTATGCTCATAATGAAACAAACCCAAGAAAAGAGGTAAATTTGGACAATAACCAAGATGCATTCACTAAAAAAAAAAGATGTGTAAATGTCCCTTATTTACAAGTCTCTTGAACAAGAGAGTTCCAACAGCAGAACAAGTTTGCATTGCTATACATACTCACCCTGCTCCTGGCCTTGATGCGCTTGTAAACAAAGTCAGGGAACGGTTTCCTAGGGATATATCTTCCAGAACCCTCAGTTACATGGAGGTTCCCATCCTCCAGCACAATCTTTCCCTGGCTGATAACCACCAGCGGAGACCCACGACACTCCATGCCTTCAAAGATGTTGTACTCCAGAGCCTAGAGCAACAACAAACAAAAGATATCAGGCCAATGCGTTAGTCCCACCACAAGCTGTTACTTTGGAGGCCATGGCCAAGCAAAATCCCATAAGGTATATGCTGAATTTTTTCAGTCAACTGTCCATGACGACTCCTGAATGTAGGCGTTTAGGCAAGCCTCAGTGTTTTCTTCTAATACACATACAGTGTTGTATAACATCAATCCCTGCTTTTACAATTAAGCTATACTCTTAATTCCTTAAGCCGTTTTCATTTGTGCCTCCTATTGAGGTTAAGTGTCACTGTACGTATTTATTATAAATCTTCATTCACCCTTATTTGTCACCCCATCCTTTCCGAATTCGCCCAAGATAAAAGTTTTATCCAGTCTACCGGACTTCTTGATATCCCCCAGATTTCTACATGCTTAACTGGATATTGTTAACTAGGGTACCAGTGTCGGAGTAGCTTTAGGGCTCAAGCAAATAATAAACACTTGGTAAATCATTCCCATTAAACTGCTCCCGAACAAATTCTTTTCTCTCCAAATTCTGACAGATATCATGTAACTGAGAATCATGTTTAGAGAAACCAAGTGGTACAGCCTGCTGTGCTTTATCATCTCCAAATACTGCAGGCACAATTACTATCTTAATTCCAACAATCCCCAGCTGAGATCAGGGCATCACTGAGCCAGTCACAGCATGTACACCTAGTGAGAGAGTCCCTGCCCAGGAAGAGTTCTGGGAACCCACTGCTAATTGCAGTGAATCAGAGTTTGGAGTTAAAAGAACAAAAAAATGTCTGTTTTGCATCAAGGTTTGGGCTGATAGGTCAGGACCAAGGACAATCCTTCTTTACCTTACAGAACTGCACATCCTCAATAAACAGGATTGGACATATTGGTCTATGAAACAAAAAAAAACAAAACAAACAAAAAAGAGTTCTAAAAGCAATGCTGCCATGAAGCTGTTACAGTGGTTAAGAACAGTCCCTCTTCTGGCCACCTCTGGGAGAAATACTAACTTGAACCAGGTCTTTTGTGCAGAACTCGCGTTACAATCTGTTCTTTCGGCAAGCTCCATCCGAGAGGCTTTCACTGCAGCTTTACAATTAGTTAGAATGGTGGTTTAACTGAAAGTATTTGGGGTCCGAAATGAAAAGGGTTGTGGTGGCAGAGAAGGCGGCTTGGCTAAATGCACAGGAATCAGGCAAGTTCCAAGAACAGCAGAGTTTGCTTCTCTAGCGTCTGACGTTTCCTTGCCACAGTGGCACTGTGATGGGACTTCCTGGGAAATGTGCGTGCACCGCTCTAGCATTTAAAAATGCAGCAGAAGAATTTGGTGCCTCTAGTTCAGCAACTACAACGTCTCCTCCAGAGTTTCAAAAGGGCTTTGGTTTTATCTGTAACTGAATGTGAATGCCTTGATTTTAAGGCAGCTGCTAGTTCTCTGCTGGCACCATTTTGCTGGGAAGGCACAATAACTAACGGACGCTATGCAAAACAGGTCCTCGCCCCAGAACACTTGCAGGCTCACATGAAGGCACAAGAAGTGGGTGAGATAAACAGAGAGGGAAGAGGAAGATAAAGTCAATGTTCTGTGCACACAAGTCAGAGTTCACCCTTGCATTTTGCTTAATTTATATAGCACCTAGTGCAATGGGGCCCCACTCCATGACTGGGAACCTTCTATGTCTTATTTCTTCCCCTCTACTCTGAAAACTCTTCTCTGGATGCTTGCTTGCCTGAAAAGGAAAAACTGACTGTATAGGAATTATTAGCCTTTGCTGCTTCAACTGAAAGTACCCCTTTCCTTTCTGTATGGGTTTAAACATAGTGACTGAGCTGGGCTATATTACCAATCCCATTCAGCTCCTACACGCTCTCTGTTATGAAGGGTCTCCTCCACATCATAGCACAATGAAGGGCACAGTTACCAGATCAGGCACAAAGCTAGGACACCGGGAAAATGAAGCAAATATCTATAAAAAAAAAAAAAATTCCTTTGTTCCTGTGCCCAAGGATCCATGTGTGCAGGGACATTTTGCTTTTTCAGCACTGGAGTGAATGAAACCATTCATGGAAAAAACCAAAACAAAACAAGGAGCTTTTTCCAAGGAAATATGCCCTAGGGTTTTAGCCAGCAGCTAAACAAGTTGTAAACAGACCCACACAGTGGCTGTTTTCTCTCCTTAGTGCTGTGAGGTCATGGGGAACTTGAACCAGTCTCTCCCAGTGACAGTTCTGTACTCCCAGTGACAGTTTTGTATATAAGGGAGTTCTGTATTCTCCATTAGAACAGGAGGTATCCACTTACATAACTGCTGGAGCATGTGATACAGGGGCTGGACTCTATTGGTTGCAACAGAGCTAGATTCTCAGATGGTATACATCAGTGTAGCCACATCAGCTATCAGAAAGCTACAGTGGTGAAGATCCAATCAACTGACTGTAAGGCCAGGGGGATTGCTCCCTATCATCTACTCTACTCACCCTGACCTCACAATACTAGCAACTGACCCTGCAAACAATCCTGATCCATAGTAGCACACAACTCCCAGGCAGGCTCTCGCTAACACTGTGTATGGTAGTACTTATACCTGCGCGCAGAACAGCCTGCTAGAGCACAGATCTGGATCAGAGTCCTGTGTATGCACTGAAAGAGGATCAATTTTGTAGAGAGAGAGTGCCCGAGAGACTAGGGAGGAAATGAGGCCAGGATGCTCACCATGCCTAGTTCTCGGACACAGAACTTAGTGCTGAGAGCCCCTGGCAGACAAGCCAGCAGGACTTAGCTGCAGAAGGTACTTACTATGTTATGAGTCTTCGCAGAGATCGTCTTGACGCTGTCAGGGTCCCAGATAACCAAGTCAGCATCAGAACCCACTGCAATGCGTCCCTTCCGAGGATACAGGTTGAAAATCTTAGCTGCATTTGTGCTAGTCACAGCCACAAACTGGTTCTCATCCATCTTACCAGTCACCTGGTGAAGGAGCAAAGGATCCAGCAGGTTAGCAGAATGCAAGCAACCACAAAAAAGCAAATGGCTAGTGACAACCCACCGACAGCAGATACTGAATGCTCCTTTTGGAGGAGAGAGGCCCATGTATGCAAAAGGGGGTCAGGACTGAACAAAAAAGTGGTGCCAAGAAGTCAGACATGGCAACTCCAGGACTGCTCTATCTGACACCACTCCTGGGTCAGCCCACCCTTTGGGAACTGTCGAGGCAGGCAGTTCACTCCGAGACAGAAGTAAAACAACATACATGAGCCCTTCTTTTTAGAGAAAAGAAAAAGATGTAAGCCACATGGATGGCCAGCTTCCTCAGTGCACACGTAAGCACAAATCTGAGTCCTCCCTGTGACGTACCACAGCCTTATCCCAGATGATGGACATTCTTTCTTCGGTCCCATTGGTCCCTTCAGGGATCAGGGTAAAGTTATCCTTTCCAACAGCTTTCTGGGCAGTGTTGAAGGTGCAGTGAGCACTGCCAGTTACTTGAAGGTCTCCACTGAAATCCAGAGATGGGTGACAATTACTTCAGATATTTTGTTTTCATTGCAAATTTATAATTCAAATCAATAGTGGGCACCAAGAACTCAAGATCTTGAGTGTAACAGAGAAGCCGAAGCACCTAACTTTGTAAAATGGTAGCAGTAGCAGGTTGTTATCCTCAGTGACCATGTGACATGCTTAAATAGGGTGTTATAGGAACATGCAGCCTCTTGTACTCACCAAGACAGCAGCGAGTTGAGAAAGTCAGGAGTGGTTGGGTCAGGACTCAGTGGGGGGGAAGTGACAAAGGCTGCTGCCTTGGCCCAGTTCTTACTCCAGTAATGAGATCCATCAGTCCCCAGGCTGGCTGTGATGGGTTCGCCATATACCACAGTGCCTATAGGAGAGGAAGACATC
>NW_005842336.1:1418351-1421609 GCF_000455745.1 Alligator sinensis | reverse complement strand
AGGAAAACTGTAAGCACCACAATGACCTTATACCAACTTGAATTTCTGACTCTGTTTCAGGGCATACATCCTTCTACGCAGAAGATGACAAGAAGATAACCTTCCCACAGGAAAATTATCCCACCACTGCCTATGTGGATAAACTGAAAAAGTCCACAGGAGAGCAATAAAATTGATAAGGGGTCATATATTCTAGATATGCGAGGGAACGTTGAAGAACATGGATTATTTAGTCTGGCAAAGAAAGGACTGAGGGTGGAGTTCACAACAGGCTTCAAATAAAGATGGTGACTGATTGTTTACAATGGGTAAGACGAGCAGTAATGGGCTTACATTGCAACAAGGGAAATGTAGGTTGGGGTTTAGAAAGAACTTTCTAACTATAAGAGGGGTTCATTTCTGAAACAGGTTCCCTGGAGAGGGGGTAGCATTTCTATTGCTCAAAGTTTTTAAGTGTAGATCAGAAAACATCTGTCTGGATTGGTTTGGAGGATGATCCTGCCTTGAGCAAGGGACAAAACTAAGTGACCTCCTGGGTTCCCTTCCAGCCCTGCTTTTCTCTGATCCTATGATTCTGCTGCAGGGTTTCTTGTCCTTTCCTCTGAAGCTTGCGGTAATGGCTGCTGTTAGAGACAAAACACTACAGCAAATAAACTCCTGGCTTAAATCACTTTGACGATGGCTATATTCCTTCCTGTGGAAATCTGATGTCATAAAAAAAAAAGACATGCAACGGTAGCACTGAGGTCCCGAACGATACTGGCACTAGGCTCTGTACATACAGAGAACTCTTAACCCAGGAAAGGCTGCAGTCTAATAGAAAGTCGAACCAAGGGAGGGAGAAATGATGAACCCTCTGCCCCATTTCATGGATTGTGATTTTGTCAAAGTCATACAATAAGTCTGCGGGAAAACCAGGAAATGAAATCAGATCTCCTGACTCAGTCCAATGCTCAACCACAAGACTATCCTTCTTCCTCCTTCTATTAGTTCTTAACCACATTAAGGGACATGCCATGATTCCTTACAGGGGTGGAATGCACCATGAGCATCTGTACGCAAAGCAGATGCAAGAGCAGCTTCAAAAGCCCCAACAGTTGCAAGGATCCCCAAACTAAAAAGCTCTCCCCTGCAACCTAGATAAAACACTTGCCAGCACAGAACTCGAGCGCTGGTCCTCATGACATCCCTACTTGTGTTTAAATGGGGCAAGTGCTGCACTGTGGATACTCAGACACGAAGAACTCTGACTAGCCTAAAAAGTGTGGGAAAGGTCATTGAAAAGATCACTTTCCTACAGCAAGAGAGCCCGGAAGGTGGCCACGGGTCCAAGGATAGACCGTATAGTCCTCCTCTTCCACGAGATTGCTGGAATGATTTCTAAAGGGATTCTCCAGCAAAGGAAGAACTAGGCACGTGTTCCCACCGCAAACAGGAGTATGACATTAGAAAAAGGCTGCTTATTAACAGGAAGCTTGTTTATGGCCCATGCATTGATAGAATTGCTCTGCAGCAAGCAGTACTTCGCCCCACAGGACTGCCGTGTCTGCAAGGAACATCTGCCATGCAAATACCACCATCAATGAAATGCTCTCTTTTTCATTTAGCTATCAATTATCTTGTGTTCCTTGGTTTGGATGTTCTTCTGTTATGTTCTTTCAGCTCCTCAAAGGGCTCAGGGGTACAGGACATGACCCTGCCCACATTAGCCATTGATGGTACGCAAGTGCCATCTGCCCTAGAGCTGTACATAACTCCATCAGGTAGCTACAGCGAGGAAAATGGATGGATTAAAGAGTTAATAATAGCCACACAACTTTCCACAGGTCGCTTGACATCTGGCCCAGTCCAGTGGTGACTAAAAGAATATTCAAGGATAAAATTGATGTTTCCAGTCCCCATCATAAAACCCACCACTGCTACTGGCTCCTCTTGTGGTGGCCTCACTAGAGAAGAGCCAAAGGAAGGAAAATGCTGATGCATTCATAGCTAGGGCACCTGCAGAAGGCCCAAGAGTTCAAGGTTCAATTCTTGCCTCGATGTTTGTTGTGGGAGACTCTCTCCTGAGGGGGACTGAGGGGGCAATCTGCCGCTCCGACCCCTTAGCCTGGGAAGTCTGCTGCTTCCCGGGGGCCCGCATCCGGGACATTGCGGAGAGGATCCCAGAGCTCCTCAAACCCACAGACCACTATCCCATGCTCCTAATTCATGTGGGCACCAATGACATGGCTCGGAGCGCTCCCAGCCAGGTCACGAGGCGCTACATGGATTTGGGAGCAGGGCTAAAGGGTCTGGGGGCACAGGTGGTGTTCTCGTCGATCTTCCCAGTCTCAGGCTATGGGCCGAGGAGGGAAGAGGAGGATCCACGTGGTCAACCAAAGACTGCAGCGCTGGTGTCGTCGGGAAGGCTTTGGCTTTCATGACCACAGCCCGCTCTTTGGCGAGAGAGGCAGCGAGCTGCTGGGAAGAGATGGCCTCCACCTCTCTCCCCTAGGGAGGAGGCTTTTCTCAGCCAGACTGGCTGACCTGCTCCACCGGGCTTTAAACTAAGCCGGCTGGGGGACAGGGGCACTACTGCCACTGCTGGCCCGCTGAGCAATCCTTGCAAAGCCAGCAGGTCGAGGCACTTAAGGGAGCCCACCCCTGCCCCAGCCCTGGCAAAATCTATGGGCAAGGAAGGAGCCCCCCAGGGGGCACTTGCTTGCCTGTACACAAATGCCAGAAGCTTGGGGAATAAGCAGGAGGTACTCATCCTCCTGCTCAATGCAAACAATTATGATGTCATAGGGATAACGGAGACCTGGTGGGACTCCACCCATGACTGGACCACGGGTATAGATGGCTATACCCTGTACAGGAGGGATCGTGTAGAGAAAAGGGGCGGGGGTGTAGCTCTCTATGTTAAGGAAAGCTACACGTCCCTGCAAGCTGATATTGGTGACCATGACCACGGGGAGAGGGGAGTTCAAGAAGAGTGGTTGCTCCTCAAGGGAGCGATCCTCAATGCACAAACTAAGTCTATTCCATCTCGGAGGAAAGGCAGCAAGAGGGCACAGCAGCCCCCCTGGCTCTCCAGGGACCTAGCAGACCTCCTGAGGCTAAAAAGAAAGGCCTACAAAGGGCGGAGGATGGGAGTCACCTCCAAGGAGGATTATTCTGCACTGGTCCGGTCCTGTAGGGAGCAGACCAGGAAAGCCAAGGCTGCAACTGAACTCCAACTAGCTTTGAGCATCAAGGACAATAAAAAGTCCTTTTTCA
>NW_005842336.1:1411574-1416787 GCF_000455745.1 Alligator sinensis | reverse complement strand
TCCATAGATGCTTCTCAAGCAAATCCCGGGACGTCATTCTCCCCTTGTACTCGGCCTTAGTGAGGCCGCAGCTGGAGTACTGCGTCCAGTTTTGGGCTCCACAATTCAAAAAGGATGTGGAGAAGCTTGAGAGAGTCCAGAGAAGAGCCACGTGCATGATCAGAGGTCAGGGAAGCAGACCCTACGATGACAGGCTGAGAGCCCTGGGGCTCTTTAGCCTGGAAAAGCACAGGCTCAGGGGTGATCTGATGGCCACGTATAAGTTTATCAGGGGTGACCACCAGTATCTGGGGGAACGTTTGTTCACCTGAGCGCCCCAAGGGATGACGACTAGGTCGAATGGTCATAAACTACTACAAGACCATTTCAGGCTGGACATAAGGAAGAATTTCTTTACTGTCCGAGCCCCCAAGGTCTGGAACAGCCTGCCACTGGAGGTGGTTCAAGCGCCCACATTGAACACCTTCAAGAGCCAACTGGATGCTCATCTTGCTGGGATCCTATGAACCTGGCTGACTTCCTGCCCTTTGGGCAGGGGGCTGGACTCGATGATCTTCCGAGGTCCCTTCCAGCCCTAATGTCTATGAAATCTATGATCACAAGCTCCCTGTGTGACCTTGGGTAACTCCCTTAAAATCTCTCTTGTGGTTCCCATCTTTGAATTAGGAATACTTGCCCAGTTCAGCAGACTTTGTTGCAAGGGCGAAGGGATTTTTGGTGAGGTAATACAGCCTTCCCATCCATGATTTTACTGATACTAGTCAGTATCAATCAGCATTTTAATAAATCTCAGTTCCATGTGATCTCTCTCAGTACTAAGCAGGGCCCTATAGAGGAAGATATGCCCTGACACCACCTGCACCAGCCCTGCTGTCAGTCCTTTACAGTCCATCAGTCCCTCCCACCAGCTCTGAATCTACTTCCTGGAAGCTAAACATTCATGCGCTAGGGTCAGCATATCTTGAATGCATGCACCAAAACCAGCACACAACCAGACCAACTAGCTCTTGCCACTGAAAACCCAGATGGAAACTGATGTCATTTCTTTATCTGTCCTGATTTATTTAGACAGAATTCAAATTGAGTCCAACCTTTGTAGGCAAAAGAGTCTGGCAGCCTCCTTGCTTTTCTGCCTGCCCTTAGATGCTTTAAACAGAAGTTAATAAGGTTTTGGGAGCGGAATACAAGGAGGAAATAGAAGCTCTCTGTGCTCTGTAACCATGATTTCACCAAAGCTGGAAAGCAGCAGCAGGGCACGTGGTATACAGGAAGAGCTCATGCTCTGCCAGAGAGCAGCGCAGGCTTATGGCTCAGGGAGAAATGTGCTAACAGGGCTACACAACACAGTAAGGCAATGCCAGGGCAGCAATTCAGAGTACAGATGGCAGGAAGGTCCTGCCTAGCATGCTGGGACCACTGCTGGGCACAGAAGGGAGTTTGGAGGGAGGTTGCAAAGAAAGATTGAGCTGGAAGGAAGACTGAGGAAGAAAGGGGACTTAATAACTGCATGGGAGGGATTTTACTGAGGGCATCCAGAGGCAAGGGGGTTATGGGATGAATATCAGGGTCAGGAACACTTCCTGGCAGCCTGTTAGAGGATGGAATATTCTCCCATGGGAAGTCAGATAGAACCAACTGTTTGGGACCTTTAAAACTCAGACTGGACAGAAACACTAGAAATGCCTCTTGCAGTGAGTGATCCCATGTTGGCAGGGAGACGGCTGGATGATCTCACAGGACTTTTCCATTGCTAATGGCCATGAATAACTTACCCTTTTTCCTGGCCTGAGCAATAACATCTGCAGCGCTTTTGCTCATCACCTTGGTAATGTAGAGGGGGCAGTTAGTTTGGTTGGCAATGGTGATTGCCCGATTCACAGCCTCAGCTTCCACCTAAAAAACAAAGTCAGCCAGTTCAGGAAAGCATGTTCATGTATCCAGTTCTTCTGACCCACCCTATTAACACCTTTGCTTTCATGAGCACATCGGGGACACATGGCTTGAGAAGACTGGGTGGCCTTTACATGACTTCCATGCCTCCCCACCCTCCTACCATGCTCCGTCTGCTGGGGCTCAAGCCCTGCACTAGGAGAATCCTCCCCAACCTGTCTGAGGGACTTACAGCCTTTATGCCACTCCAGCATATTTAACAGGGGTTGAGGGGAACAAGGATGAGGATTTTTCCACGCCAAGACAGCTCATGTACCTACCAGTATCATGATTTCTTGAGTGCTGGGAGCGTGCTCACACAGCACAGAGATGGCCCCTGTCTCCAGCAGGGAAACATCTACCACTAAGTTCTTCTTTTCAGCCTCTCAGATGAGGCCCCTGAGAGGAGTAAGTCCCCCCCATACATCTTCCATCAGTTGTGAAATGCTGCACCTTGTATGAAGAAAATTTCTACTTGAGACTGCCAAGCTGTGCACCCTGAAGCAGGGGATGTGCTTTCCTTGACCACATCTAACTGTGCATTTTAATTGGTTTATTTATTCAATCATTGGCTATTGCCCTTGTGCAGAGAACCAGCACGGTATCTATATGCACCACTAACATTCACCCATATTGTTCCTAGCCATTATGAGTCAGCACATTCCTATAGCACACAAAAAGTAACTGAATGTTGACTCAGTAAAACCATCCATGTCACCGAGGGGTGGCACATCATCAAACTGGCTACATCTTGCTTGCTCCCCACCCCCCAGTATCCGAGTGGGGAGCAGTCACAGTGCACAGCTGCACAAACCCGCACCCTTTTTGCCCATGTAAGTAGAGGCCCTTGTAAATTCAGGAGAGCAACTGAATAAGCTGCTTTAAAAACCCAGCCCTAATATTAATCCAGCCAGTTTACAAGACCTTTACAGATGCTTGGATGCCTTAATGGAGAATTTGTTCAACCCAGCCCTCAAATCTAAAAATAACATAACAATAATATTACCTCACACTCTCTGGGCCTGATCCTCCATTCCTTGCATTCCTAAGTCCTGACTCTCAACTGAAGTCACACTAGGACAGCTCTGGAGACATGCCATAAAGAATGAGGGCCCCAACATCCCAGGTCTCAAAGAACAACTCTCTCCTAACAAGTGTGAACCTACTAAAAGACTCAAGCTGCTATCCCAGCCTTCTTGACTTCACCTGTGTGCATACATGAAATCCAAGTGGGAGCTCTAGGTTTCCTAAGGGCTGCACAGTTGCATCTCGCAGCTCCAGGTGAAGTAGCTATGTCAGCATGTGGGTTCCTTGCCTTTATACAAAGAGGGAAAGAAACAGACAGTTCAACTGCCTGATCTCTCCACAGCGACAAGCTGACTGCAGCTCCTGTTGACACGAGTGGGTTTTGTATCTGCACAACAGTTCTGAAATGCCAGTCCTCTGGTTTGTGCAAACCTAAACGCAACAAGTCATTTGGGGCATGTCTGTACAATGCCCCCTCTAACCCTAGAGCCACCGCCAGCAAAATAACCCCAGGCACGCATTCCCACTTACATGGGTCACAGACTAGCAGTCAGGCTAAGGAACTCTTTAGCAACCTGGAGGTAGCTGATTAAGGAAGGCAGCTGTGACTTTTAAAAAACAGCCTGGGTTCTGGCACAGAAGGGGTTAAAATGCTAGGCAATGCTGGTGACTAACTCTGCCCTAGGAAAGGGCTATGAGAGCTGCCAGCTACTTAAAAAAAATTATATTTTAGGGCCAGGAGGGCCCACCCAAATGGAAAAGGCGATAAAAATGTTTTTCCTACAGTTTTCTCTGTGCTAAGACCAGCACTTGCAGCTGGTGGCAAGAGCCAAAGGATACCATAAAAAATCCTCTTCCTAGTTATAAGGACAGAAAAAATGGATGCTGTTCTCTCGCCAACCTATTCAGGCAATAGCAGCAGGTCAGCACCCACCCACTCTAGCCCCCAACTCCATGGTCTCTGTCCATTGACTTCAACAAACTGTATATACTAAAATTATCTGCTCACTCTCCCCAACTCGCATGCTCATCACCCTACACCAAGCAGAAGCTGGGAGAGGCCTGGTGAATGGCAGGTGGGCAGAGATGGTGCACTAGGATCTCATTAAGAACATCAGGGTGGGAATCCCAGGACTCTATTACTGGATTTCCTGCTAGTGACTGGAGAACCTTGGCCTAACTTTGAACATCTGGCAAAACGGAAGAGCCAGGACTTAACTGTGGACAAGCCACTTGCAGAAAATAAATGAAGTTCTCATCTGCTCTACATCCAGCTCTCTCACCGACTCACTGTAGATCCCTAGTTAGGCAGTCTCCCTCTCTCCCTCAGTTGCCCCACCCATAAAATGGGGATAATAGTCTTCATTCATCCTTGTCAGTGTGAGAAGACAATTCTAGAGCTGATGGCCCTGCCCTTACAAGATGCCAAGTGCCTTCAGTTCCCGGTGCAGTCTGTGAGAATTGCAGCGGGTTTTAACTGCATTCAAAGAAGGAACGTTCATGTATCTGCTGCAAACAGTGGAAAGGTAGACACAAAGCAACCAAACAAAGGGGACAGCTCATAAAGAATTAAAGGCCCTTCTTCTCTGTAGGACAAACTTTTAAACAGCTGGATAGTCCTAGAGTATTTTAAGGCTTCACTCCTCTGCGGTACCGAGCACCCTCATCTTCCAAGGAACCCAACAGGAACTAAGGGTGGTCAGGAGTGTGAACTGCAAGTGTCACAGATCCCCCCTCACTGCCAACATCTGTTACTGTTCTCCTTTGGCAAGCAGAGAAATATGTAAAGAAACAGAGAGGTGGGTGGGAAATCTGGATGCAAACGTTTGCCTACAACTTCCAGGAAACAATCCCAACCTCCAGAGTCAACTTTAACAGGGAAAAAATGAGAGGATTCATGTTCCAATTGAGCTGGGCATTGTTTCCCTCAGTCCACAGCAACATTTACTCTGAAAGATTTATGTCCAACACTGAAATGTCTTTGGATGCTGCTTGACTGAACTGAATGGAAGAAAAATAAAGGGGGCGGAACATGTGAGAATGATCTCACCCACCAGACTTCCAGCAGGACCGCATATGGCAACATTAGCAAATCCCTAATACTTTGGAGGAACAATAACAACAACTTTAACATAATGGATGGACTTCCCAGAGCCAAACCTCCAAGGAATGACGTCCAACCTGGAGATACTGAGAGGAGCACATTACAGTGGAAACTCACCAAACCCTGGGACTCTTAGGCTGGGATTTTCAAAGGA
>NW_005842336.1:1403468-1411543 GCF_000455745.1 Alligator sinensis | reverse complement strand
CTGCTGAATTTGGGCACTTAACCCCAGAGCACTAAGCCTGGGAGGCTCCAGTGATGAAGGCCTAGGGACTTTTGAGACTTCCGAGTCATTTCCCTGCTCTGCCATATGCCTCGTGTGATCTTGAAAAAGTTACTTAGCTGTTCTGGGCCACCTTTCCTCAGTATAGAAACCAACTGGAAAAATGCTCTGAGCAATCAATTGCACAAATACGAGTGGGGGATGACTGGTTGCAAAAAAAAAGAAAAAAGCCAAGTGCATACTAAGCTGCATTAATAGAAGTACTGCCTTCAAGTCAAGGGAAATGATTCGTCTACTCTAGCCAACACTGAAGGGGTCTCATCAGGAGTACTGTGTCCAATTTTCAATCCTGCACTTAAAGATGTAAAAAAATTGGAAAGAGTCCAGCAGAGTGCAAATAATTGACTGGAGGCTTAGAAAACTTGATTTACAAAGAAAGGTTGAACCATCTGGGATTATTTCATCCAGAGATGAAAAGACTGAAGGGGGCTTTTGATAACAGTCTTCAAATATCTGAAGGGTGGTTACACAGAAGATGGTGACAGACTATTAACTTTAGCTGCAGGGGATGGGACAAGGAGTAATGGTCTTAAACTGCAACAAGGGAAATTCAAGCTGTGTAACAGAAGAAAAAAAAAAAAACAACTTTCTAACTCAATCTTGCTGGAAGTTTTCAAGAGAAGGCTGAAGAGACAATTGACTGGGATGGTTTAGTCAGGAATGAACCCACCTTGACTGGGGGGCTGGACTAGGTCAGTGTTTCTTAACCAGTGGGTTGCAAGAATATTTGAAAGGGTTGAGCAAGTCCCAGAAAAATGCATGAAAGGGACTGCTTGGGACGACTGGAGGCAGCAGGCGCGTGTGCATCTGCACGTGCAGCCACACATGGCCAGCATACAGTGAAGCCAGGTCATGGAAGCAGCCCCAGCTGCTAAATGCAGGTAAGTGTATGGGGAGCAGGGGCTGGAGGTCCAGGGGACTGTCTGGAGGGGTGTGTGTGGCACAGGGCTGGTGCCCATACACTCAGGGGCCCCCACTCGCTGCTCGAGGGAGAGTCAGGGGCAACACTCACTGCTCGCAGTCTGGCCCAAGTGGGATGGGGGCAGCGGGACTGTGGGTCAGGCACCAGCAGGACCAGTGGGGTGTGGGTCAGGACAAGCCATTGAATTTGGCAAATGGGTCCTGGTAGGAAAAAGGTTGAGAACCACTGGACTAGGTGACCTTGTGAGGCCCTTTCCAGCCCTACATTCCTATGATCCTATGAACTCTGAGACTGATGTGCAGGTTCCCTTACAGGCTACCATGACAATTCTAGACAGCGCAGTACAGTAGTTGAAGCACAAGTGCTAAGTCAGACAACCTTGGCTCTGTCACAGTCCTCACTGTGGAATAGTAGGCACGTATCTTCAGCCAAAATTTTCAGAGATGTCCCTTAATTTGGGACTCCCACTTTGAGATATCAAAGGCCTCATTGCCAGAGGGGTGAACACGCAGAGGTCCCACTGGCTTGAGTGCTCATGGAGAGCTCTGCTAATGAGGCTTCAAGGCCTTGAACCTCTGGGCCATCCAAAACAAGCAGGTGCTTTTGAAACTGTGGACCATACCTTTTCTATTTCCTAGTTTTCAAAGCTGCAAGACACAGCTACTACTACTATTAAGGATCTTCATCCTGAGATCTTTGGATGGGGTGAGCTGGGAAGACAGTTTTGTCATAATCTATTATTTATAGTCAGGTGGCATACTGAACTGACTAATGCTCCCAACAGTAAATGCCCCTGCCCATCACCCCTTCTGTTTGTGAAACCCGGTGTCTCTTAGAGCATAAGAAGCAAGTGTATTTTGCCCACATGAAGCTAGGCATGAGGCTCTTACTGGCACAATGCAAAACATGACTGGAGAAATCAATAAAAACAGGAAGTTTCTCACCTCCTCAGGTCTGCTCAATACATGCCCTTCGGGGCCTGTGATCCCCAGTTCCAGAATCCTCTGCTGCTCCTAAGACAAAAAAAAAAAAAGCAGGAAGAAGGCTTAAAACAACATCAACTCTGATTCTAGTAGCTAGAGGTATTTGGAAAAAGCAGATACAAGACATCTGTGCTTGCTAAAGATCACTTGGTCCTTTCCCCAAGAGTATTACAGCTGGCACCCTACATACTTCTAGAGTAACCCGACCTCTGCACAACCTTCCTGTTTCCATCACAGGTGATCACATAAACCTGTCACTTGATTTTTTTCTTCAACCCTCAGGTTTCACTCTGAGTTTGGGGCTTGAAAGTGATTAAATTATGAAGCTGCATGCTGAAAACCTCTGAAACTTCAGGCTCTGCCTGGTTTGGCTGTGCTGTGTACAAGAAGTGACAAAGGTCAGAGACAGGCCCCAATATATTATGGTTTTAACACTTCTACTGCAAGTCTGGCTAAAAGTCAACCAGGCATAATAAGCCCCTTTGTTCTAGGTGCTGTACAGACTTAATGTCTCTTTGCTACCTCTCCTAACTGGATATGTGATATCATTACATACAGTGCCCACTTCATTATATTACTGAGTTACATCTCTGCTTTGTACATGGCACGGACTGTGCTGATGGATACAGAACCTTTATAGGCTTTAGTAATTTCATGCAGTGAGTCTGAAGAGAGGGATTTGTAATTTAAACACCAGCAGCTAATATTCTGCAGAACAAAGGGATGAGATACCTCAGCAATGATGTCACCGTTCTCAGCATGGACTTGAGCGATGGCACCAATATCACGGATTACACTCAGGACCTCATATATCTAGGAGTAAAAAAAAAAAGAGACATTTTGTTACATGCCTTGCTGTTCTTACATTGCACTCTACTGGTCTTGTAGCTATTCCTACTAGTTTGAAGCCTCCTGCAAAACAGAGAGAGATGAAAAATGACTGAGGTAGAAAGAAGAAAGACCTTCAGGTGTCAGCTTCATAGCAGCACTAGACTAGAATATACTAGAATATATACTAGAACGCAACACACAGGAGATCTGGGATCAAATGTCTGGCCTCCTTGGTAAAGAGCTTTGAGAGTCACAGGTGGGAAGTACTTTATAAAGACCTGGTTACTGTTCTATTACGATGTAGAGAGCAACACTGACAATCTGGCAACAGGTGTCTCAGGCTGAGAAATCTGCAAGTGAGGAACCTAAGACAGTGGTCACTTATTTTGACCACATAATGAATACAAATAGCTTCTTATTTGATTTCAAGTGATGTCCACAGACTCCACCCTCTCCTTTTTGGAAGCAAACGCCTCCTCTAACCTGTACAGCTCCATACTGAAACCTGCCCAATGATTGATGCGTGTCAGGAGAAACTGTATGGGAAATTTCTACTGGTCCCAGTGATTTCAATGGTAAAACCCTAAAGTGCTTGTTCAACTAAAAATCCATACAAAATAAAAACCTGCAGCTCCTTACACTGAGTTTTAAGTTCTAGTGTAACACATGCAGCACATACCAAGGCCATGGATGAGGACATTTGCAACGCTAACTTCAATAGGTTTTTTACACAGGTGTAAGTTATTACAAGACCCAGAGTGAACAGGTGAGTTCCTATTCTGTGATAGCTATTCATGCTGTGCCCTACTACAAATTCTCGCCACTAGATAGCAACGGAGCAGATAACAGCCTGTTTCCTTTGAGGAAATAGCAAACCTGGGATGGAAGCAGACAGATGACACACATCCCAGTGTAACTTATACCAGTGTAATTTGACTCCTGATTTTCCTGAAGTAATTGTACACTGGTCTTAAAGACATTACCCCGTCTACCCACTCCTTATTTACAGTGGTGTGAACCCTGGCAGAGCTAGTGTAAATGTTAACCACTTATGCTCTTAGATCCAAAGGTTAATGGTTCAGTCCCTCTGATTACACTACTGGGGTGGTATTACACATGCAGAGACCACAGATTAATGAAGCTTCAGGCCAGAGGGGATCATTAGATCATGAAGCTTAACTTGCTACATAGCAAACACAGGCCATTAATTATAACCCCTGTACTGAGCCCAGGAACTTGTGTCTAGCCAAAATATAGTTTGAGATGACTGAACTGTAACATGTGAACATCAAGTTTTCCTACCTGCGAGTCAGTGAGCTGAAAGCGATCTTTGAAGGCCATGTAAACCAAGAAAGAGTTCACACCTAGTAGGAACAAAACAAAAGACATTAGCTAACTGCTGAACACCCCCAGGAAAATAAAAAGCAGCTCAAAACACTTGGCAGTGAGAAGAAATGGTAGATAAAAAAAATAAATAAATTGCACTCTGTTGCCAACTACACATACACTTAAACAGATCACAATGTGAAGCCAGCATCATCTTAACCATGTGGCATTTATTAACTCAGCTGATGAAAATGATGGAGCCTGCAGTGTAGGAGAGGGGACAGCTAAGCCCTTAGGGCTCCACTTAACATTGAAAAGGAATAAATCTTTGCATTCGGCTCAGTGGGAGGTTGACCTAAAAAAAAAACAAAAAAAAACCACCCCAACAACCCCTCCTCAAGCATCAGACTCCCTCAAGCGGCTGTGAGACCTGGCTGCCTGCAAGAAGGCTGGGAAATTTTTAACTGAAAGCAAGTCCTCCTATAAAAGCACAGTGCAAACCAAAACAGGGAGAGTCCAGTGGGCCTCCCCTTCCTGCATTTTCCAGCACACAGTATGGTAAAAATCCTGAACCACCTTGTGTGGGAAAACCAACCTTAGGCTATAAAAGGGTTTTCTGGGGTTTTTTTGTTTTGTTTTGTTTTGTTTTGTTACCACAAACAGGATGGAAAACTTTCCAAGCCTGGGGATGAAACATCAAGGAAATGAGAGATAGGAAAAAACAATGAGGTCATCCTGCTTGCTCCCCACCTTCACGTGCCAACACAAGATTGATGCTCCTGTAGCCGATTCTTCACTCGCTCACAGGAGTTGAACTCTGGGGACTTCCTGGCTGACTGTGCCCCTGCATAATTCACCATAGGAGTGAGTTTACACTACATGAGGCCAGTAGGTCTTGTCCCGACTAACATGAGAAGCAGCAGCCCACAGCAACCAGGGACAAGACCACCATACTCATCTCCTATCCCCTAAGCAGAGTCCTTAGTGCTTACCTGCCTAGATGTAGAATAGCACCACTGGTTTCCCACTCCTGCCTTTTACAATACACTCGCTTCATGTTGTCCCCTACAAGTCTACCTCCTGACATCCCATGTGCAAACTGAAACCAGGCACCATTCTGATCTACCATTACTTTACCCCAAGCATATTTATTTTAAAGGTAAAATAAAATCACTGGCAATGGGTAGTTTAAAAAAAATGGGGGTTGTCTCCCCACTCCCTTGACACTTCTTTAATTCTCCCAAACTTACCATGGTCTTTCACGAGGGCTTCCATCTCCTCCTGAACACCTTTATGCCACTCTGTGATATCCACGTGGAGGGAGTAGTCGCAGCAGGATTTGCTATCCGCCCATTCTCGCCACTGGTCAAACGCGGTGAGCAGGCTGGACCCTGGCTCTGGAATTACGTGATCAACTGAAAAGCAAACAAGCATGTGCAGTAGTAAGTGTGTGTGACAAAAAGGTTTCAATAGCCATCTAAGGTGCAGATCACACTTTCCACTGGCTACTGAAATACAAACTTCTTATCCCATTCTAGAGCAAATGCAAGCTTGAAGACGCTACATTTTCCCACTCTACAATTTGATTCCAAGCAAAATCAGGAGGAA
Organism: Alligator sinensis; assembly: GCF_000455745.1. Classification (NCBI taxonomy): domain Eukaryota; kingdom Metazoa; phylum Chordata; order Crocodylia; family Alligatoridae; genus Alligator; species Alligator sinensis. Next base: position 1,405,795 of record NW_005842336.1, on the reverse strand, counting down.
AGAGCTGAATTACTATAGATGGCTTCACTGCCATATTATGGGGATGAGTTAAACAATTCCTAGTTCAAAGCCCATGCAGGGAACTCGAACTGTTGCACAGAACTGCGTAAACATTGCTTCCCTATTACCTATTAGGCTGAGAAATGAACAATGGGATGGGTAATAACCCCTGAAGCATCTCTCAGTCACTTTCAATAACCAAACAGCAATTTATGGAAATGGGAGACTCCTCCCTAGCTTGCTCCCGTGGCCATATGGTTGAGGGCAAGTGAAACTCGGAGGCAAACAAACCCCAAGCCTCTGGGCTTGGGCCTGCATGTAGGATCCCCACCTAAGGATTTTGAAGGATCTGAAGCCCCAGGCAGGGGTGGAGGATGCTTGCTGGTAGCAGGGCAACATATGGTTCTTGAATGACTCATGAATTTGGAATTGATTTGGCTGATTTGACTTAAAACATGAAAAAATGTTCTTAAAAATAAAAAAACAAAAACAACCCGGTGCCCTCTGAGAAGCTGGGGAAGGTACCCTAGTAAGTTCCAAATATCTCCTTTATCACATGCCATACTAGCCAGTAGCTCCAACAGTGGGTCAGGAGATTGGGCTAAGCATTATACAAGCAGGGAGAACAAGTTCCTAGGATATTTGCTGAGCATGTGCAATGACAGGACCCAATTTGAATGCCTCTCTATAGATACTATTGAGAAGTATCCTGTGCAATCCCTCCAGGCAACCAGGTCCAGAGCTAATAAAGTCTTTATAAACCGGAAGCCCAGGATCACAGTTACAAACTACACGCGCTAATGACGAGCAGCCTGGACTAGAAGGCAGGAGATCTTGAAGTCTATTCCTAGATCTACCTGTGGCAAGGCACCTCTTCTCTATGCTTCATTTTTTCTTCCACATCCCAACAACTCTGGAATGGGATCACAATGCAGGAAGCTAAAAGAAAGTAAGGAAAGTACACAGCATCTCAGGGCTGCACAGGTCTCCAACTGAGCTAACCTAGGGTGTGAGGAGGGAACTGAAGCAGGTGAGGGGAGGACTTGGCAGATTTTACTTCAGGCCAAGGGGAAAAAAAAGAAACCTGCTCAGTTACTAGCTGAGAAATTGAGCAGTTTATTTTTAACATTATTGTTCGGGATCAGGGCTGCAATCAGTTCACCAATAAGCTTTAAATCAGGGTTAAGTGGAAAAGCTGAAATAAAAAAACAGCATTCCTCTGGTTCTGTTAGCTTTTGTTGGATCACAAAACTCTGATGAGGTGGCCAAGGAAGCCTAGATTTACATGTGGGGAGGTTATCAAGCCACTGCAAAGACACCATCACTTCTAAATGACTTATTTGCTGCAGTCATCTAAATATACAACAGTGTCCTCAAACTATCTGAGAAGCAGATGCTCCAAGAGGGAAAGAAGACTGTAAAAAAAGCAACCATTCTTATTGCACAAATTAAAAACCTAGGCTGGCTCCTCTGCTCCTGGGGTATGTGACTAACTGAATAGTGTTTTGGTTAAAGGAGCTGTGCTGCAGCCAAATGCATGGAGCAGGCCTACAAAGAGTGGGATGCAAGGCCTCCCTTGGTCAGAGAGAACACTCAGCTTGGACCTCTTTGTGGTCTGGGTGGTCGCTGGGCACCAACCCCTTGTCCTTATATACCTGCAGGAACCCTACAAAAGGGTCCAGGCAGCCCTGGCTCCCGGGCTGGCCAACCTGGATTTGTGGCCTAGTTCTTGGAACCCTCTACTTCTGCATCATGAGTAGAATCACAGCTTTGATCAGCAGTGGCCATGCACTATCTGACCATTGGCTACTTCAAATGCTGAGGGGACAAGAGCCAGACCAAAGGCAGGGAAAGGAGAAGGGGTGTAGGGGCAGGATTAGGATCCAATAGGAGAGTGAGGGGCCTAGAGGCCTGTGGGGAGGGTAAGGGAGAAACTGAGAATGGCAAGGCAAGACTGGAAGCCCAGTGGTGGTGACCAGGATTGACTGCTGGGGGGTGAATAAGAGGACTGGGAATCAGTGGGCCAGGGAGACTGGGGAAGGAAGAAGACTGGCAGGAGCTGGACAAAGTCAGACTGAGAAAATGAACCAGGGAGATGGAAGACTTAGAAAGATGCTAAAGAGACTGTACAGGTGGCCTAGCAGACAAGTGGCCAAGAAAAATAGACTATGACTCTGCAAGGACCAGAAACCACAGGGAAAGCATGCCTGGACATGGCAAAAGAGCCTCACTGGATAAGGAACTGAAAAAGGCATAACTGGAACTGACTGAGCAAGGAGACTGGCGCAGGGATGAGAATCCAGCCACAAGCAAGACAGAAGTCTGGG
>NW_005842336.1:1384849-1403458 GCF_000455745.1 Alligator sinensis | reverse complement strand
TTCCCCACTAAAGCCAGCTCTTCAGATCATGCTGTTTTCTTACCTAGAGATGACCTCTGTTGATTGAGGTGGCAACAGTGTCCGGAAAGCATAATGCAAGTCTAGAGTGCTACTACCACTCACACTGGACCCATGATGGTGATCAACACAGCCTATGCGTATCCACAATGTCTTCAAGACTGTCAAACCATTCTCTGTCCTGCCGCAGATTCACTACAATTTCTGCTGGATCAAACACTGTAACATGCTACTAAAGCATGGTTAGAGAGAACGTGTGTATTAAAGCCTTTCAGGTATGAGTGGGACAGCAGAAACCTTGAGTAGATCCTTTACAAAGAAACACAGAGGGGTTTTTTCACCCGGATCACAGACAGCAGCAATAAGCCACAAACTCCTGTATCAGAGTTCAGGGCTTTACCCATCCTTCCTCTGACCCCAAGCTGTAATTAGGCAGGGGAATCTCCTTTTTAGGCACACAGGTTTGAAAACACAGGCCAAGAGTCCTTCTGCACCGCAGATCTGCCCACTAATATAAAAGGCACCAATAACAGATCACACAGTATGAAGTTGGAAGGCTGGGCTGCTGCACATTCAGCTGAAATGCTGCATGCAAGTGCAAAGCATTAGTAACAGTATACACCAGGAAATGCTGCTCAGGGCACCAAGGGGTTAACACCATGCAGCTCCAGATTCCAGCACAAAGCCCCCAGGAATGACTCTGGTGTCCAGAATCAGAACTTTATCACCATCTTATTTCATGTGCTGCCCAAGTATGAGTAATAGTAGTGGGGGTAGGGGAGAGGAGGAGCACTATCTGATCTCTGGCAAAGTCCAACCACAGCTGGTTATAATAAGGATAAGAAAATGGAGGTAGCAGTGCACATGTGAGAGAAAGTCTACTCCAGGGATTAGGAACATCTTGCAAGGAAGCAGAGCTGCTCACGCATCATATGGCACTTCCCTCTAATTCTCTGCCAGTGCATGGTTACACGGACTTGTGGTACTGGCTTACTCAAACCTAGGAACAGCCATCAATTGACTGTCATCTTAAAAATAACATAACACTATGAAAAAGTCACCTCAGCAGTTCTTTGCAAGCCAAAAGATGTTCACCTCTGTGCTGATTTTGATTGTGCCTAAGGACAACCCAGTGACAGAGCCCCATTGTGCTGAGCTCTGTACAAACAGGAAATAGTAGATGCTCCCAGCCCCAAGGCACTTGCAATGCAAGATGACCAGACAGCCCACAGCAGGAGATGGTGGACCATGTACTGTAGCATGCAGAGACTCTGATAACAGGTACATTAGAAACACAGGACAGATGTAGGTTAGGCAGCACTTCCAGACCAGACATGTTTACAACCAGCACTGTACTATATTGGTCGTTATGATCTGGCTCCAGTGACAGAAGAACATTGATCAGACAGACCCTTTGGCTTTTAATTTGTTACATTTTAATGCAGTGCATAATTAATTTGTGGAACTTATTACCACAGGAGGCTGTATAGAAGCAGATAGTAAAGCCAGGTTCAAGAAGGGACTGGACAGATTCATGGGGGATAGATCCATTAATAGCTATTAAACAGAACAGTCAGTGATGTCAGAAACAGGATACTGGGCAAGATGGATCAGTCTGACCCAGTGCAGTACTGCTTATGTTCTTATATATTCTCTGGTTCGGTTCTCAATTAAATAGTGTTGGCTGAAACAACATCATCAAGGGAATAAATCATGGCTGAAACTGGGACCTAGGACAAAACCAGAACATTCAGCGAACTCCTCAAAGGGCAGGACAAGACCAGATTGGGCCTAGGCCTGGTTTTGCACTGATGAACTATTCTGATTAAGGATGTGTTTCTACTAACTTAGTTAAGACAGTATCACCCTACCACAGACTCTGATACCATTATAAAGGGACCAGTTTGGTATACTGCCCTCATGGCATCTTCATGTCAGTGCAAATAATAAAACATTAGAGTGGTTCACATCAGTATATTTAAAACAGCATAATCTTTGTGTCTAGGCAAGACCTATGAACCAAGGCAATGGTATTTTCCAGGTGTCATTCACATGCAGATGAAATCTTGGTATTTCAGCCCAAGAAGAGCTTTAGAAACACCCAATATAAACCCAAAGCATTAGCCTAGAGCTACTCCAGATTCAAATGCTACTTGAACTGTCCCATCTCCAGCCACACCAAGGAAGGACCAGCACATTTTATGCTTTGGGAAGATAGCAAGATAAAAGCAGGATGTACATAGTCCTCTCTCAGATCCTAAAACTGAAAAGGGTCCTTAGAGAAGTGATGCTTTTAGGAATCAAGGCACTCCTCATTAGACTTGAGGCATCCCTTGGAAAATGCCAGCTCTTAGTTTTCATTCATTTTTTGACTACAGAAAAATAAATGGATGAATTTTTCCGATGTAAAATCTCACCAAGACCACAGCAGATCAGAATGTTTTTAACACTGTGGATTCCTATTTGAAATCTCTGGGTTCATCTTGTTAATCATGTTTGCTATGGCACCCTGGTCGAGAATCACTGTCTCAGAGGTTTCTTCAAACTTGTTAAGACAACAAGAAAAGCCCCATATAAATAGTGTGTAGAGCCACCGAAATCTCTTCAGTAGCAGTTAGCCATCCTAGTTAAATAAGACTGGCTCCTTCACCTTGAAATTAAGGACCAGGTAGCATACCTCAAATAAATTGCTGCTCTCGCTACTTGTAGTATAAGCCCCACTTCTATTACTGCTGATGGGAGGTAAGCCCATACTCAAAAAAGGAGATTACTTTGAGGCTTCAATGGAGCTTGCTGGCTCCAGAAAGAACAAAGGCTCTCTCTTTCATATTGCTCCACTTCGGACGTTTCGAGACATTTATGAAAACCGGCCTGCCTTCTTTCCCACAGCCTGAGCTTCCTCCGATGACCTTTGGGCATTATCTGCTCAAGGACCTCAGATTCAAGGTCTGCTGACTCAGTAGGACGTTAAGAAATCCAGCCGTGGGGCTCACCCCAGAGGCTTCCCACGTGAAAAGCAGTGTCCCATCTCGATCCCACTGACAAATCTGTCTCCAGGGAGCCCTGCTGTTCGTGCTGTTTTTAGTTTCTCTCCTTTGTTTTGGAAGCAAGGAATGTTCAGCTCCTGAAGCAGCCTGCGGCGCAGCCACTTCGGATACATTCAAGAGAAACTCAACAGATGCCATTACTAGCACTACTTTGCATTTATTTGTTGCTGTGATTTTTCTCTGCATCCACACTCAGCTGTATTCCTCTTGGCATCTATTTATGCTGCACAAGTGATGCAAACTTGAATTTTTTTTTTAAGAGGAGACTATCAATGCAGTCTGAGTGCAACATTTATTTATTTTTTTAAAAAGAATGGATGGTGATAAAGCCATAACACCCCAAGATAAAACCCTCCCTTGTGCAGCAGTTCAGTGCCCATCAAGCACCTCATGCCTTCTGGAACAGGTCGCAGCCCCTAATCTGGAATCCTAATCCTGAAGATCTTGTTCATGTGCTATTCAGGCCTTATTTAGATGCTGTCTGCAAGCAAAATAGAGAAACCCAAAGCAAGGACCTCAGCATTTCATCCATAATGAACAGAAATTGTCCCTAGGAGTTAGGTATAGCCTTCTCAGATCCAGAATTCAGCACCCATCATGCAACAGAAATACTAGGAGGAAACTAACTATACTGAAAAGGAAACTGTTACCATGACCCCAAAGCAGGAAAAATATAAACCCCACTGCACAGTTGAAAAAGAGGACTAGTTTTAATTCTGAATCATCAGGGTTAGGTATTGCAAGAAGCACTATTTTGCTTAGTAAATACAACTTCTTTTAAAATCAATGTGGATACCATGTTAACAACACAAGGCACCAGATTCTATGTTTAAGGGTTTAAATGTGTGCCCAAATACCTGCTTAAAGCACCAATAGATTTATTAGGCTGCTTGAAACATCCCAGCCCCAATCCTCAAGACCTTCCCTCCGATTCTCCTATTACAGGCCCTGCGTCGTTTCATGACGCTCTGCTTACAAGGTGCATCTGTTCTTACTCCCAAACATCCCAGCCTCCGCCCCTTTCACCCACATATCCATTGCCGTCTTTCCGTCTCTCTAATGCTCCCTCTCTCCCTCCTTGTACAATTTAATCAGCTCAAGATTAAAACCAGACAATAAGCCAAAGTGAGACAACAACGCAAACCACTGTTAGCTTATCTGTGTGGCTTTAACGTGCCAGAGCTGGCATCGAGCCATATTGAAATGTTACGTGTCCTATGAGCATCAATAGTTGAATGCCGTGTGGGGGAGAGATAACAGCCATTAGTGCATCGGGAAGTATAAAGCAATAACAAGGCTCTGTGCTAAATAAAGAGGGAAAAATGCAGGAGAGGAGTGGATCTGAAGGGAACCTTTCAAGCAGAACCATCTACAAGGGGGAAAAAAACTAAGGAAAATATAACAACGCTTGTTTAACATGAGCATGAAAATCCAAGTAGGCTGAGTGCATTGGTAGCAAACATGCCATTTTGCAAAGTGCTGTTGTATATTATGTACTTATTAAAGCATAGTAGCTAAAAAAGCAGCCTTATAAAACTTTACCAGGTTGCATTATTCCTCCCCCATCCACAAACCATACACACATTTTTAAAATTTGGGTATTATAAAATGGCATTATAGCATTTGAAGAGTATGGACACGGCTTTTAAAACCGTCACTTCATAAACTGCATCACATACTTCCTGGTTTCTCTTACTGGCTCTGACAGCCCTTCTGTGGTTTTAGTGGTCCCTTTGGGGATTTTCTATAGTGCTCAAGCTCAGAAGAAGTGGCCAGATTTTTGAGAGAGCACAGCCTGCTGCTTGCATACTCAGTGCTCGGGTGTTATTTAAAACCTAGTCCCTGCAAGACGTGTCTGAGAATTCAGGCCTAGTTTGTCTGCTAGCCACAGATCTCCAAGTGTTCAATAAAATGATGTATGAACTAACTCCAAGTGTTCAATAAAACGATGTATGAACTAACTCCAAGTGTTCAATAAAACGATGTATGAACTAACTCAGAATGCCCTCTGGCATTATCCCCCATTTACAGCTAGAAAAAATAAAATCGTGAGGCATACAACAATTAAAGGCCTTATTTTTTAATGCAATCTATAACTTGGGGTACATCATCTTGAGACCAGAGGCAATGTTTGCAAAAGTACCTACATCCTACTAAGAGCCAATAGGATTTAGGCTCCTAATGCTATAGTATTTGATCCCCTCACCACCTTTAATAAATTGACTCTCCTAGGACTCCTATGGGATAAGGCAGTGCTATAATCCCCAGCACTGGAAGCCCAGAGGGACTAATGCCAGTCTACCAGCCTCCATATCATGCCTGGGAAAGGTGCCAAGCAGGCACAGCGTGGCAGTGGGGCAAGTGCCCACAGCCGCTCTCAAGCTGGCCGTGCCGCTTCACTTCCAGGACTGGGTGTGCTCCGAGCCAGGTGGGTGGGTGGGACACAATACTTGACAGCAGGGCCAGACCGGGCTGTGTGCACAAACTGTAAGTAAACTGCCTACGTCACACTGGAAGCCTGTGTGGGACTGCCAAGCCTTACCCTAGCACCTGAACACTATGCCATCTTTCCTCTGCAGACCCAGGCTCAGCTGGTTACAAGAAGCCGCTCAACACAGCTAAAAGTATCAACAGGAAAGGAGTGTGGAGCCTGGCCAGCATTCACAGAGCACTTCAAACAACAAAGCTACGTTACAGGTCTACAAGGCACTTGGATGTCCTCACAGAAAAAGCAGCGGAACAGCCATATCATTTTTCCCCCCCACTGCCATAAATTAGCTCATGAGCAACTCCACTGCCTTTCCAGTCCTTGGTGTGCTCAACAGTTCGATTCTTTCAACCACTGCTTTTTCATCAACAACGTTTTTTGGATGGATCTTGTGCTGGGTGGGGAATAATGGCTTTATAGTTTCCTGCTATTGTGGCGCAATCATTTTTTTTCTCTTTAGCATCCTGCTTCGTTTTCAAGAGACCTCGATTTGCCTAACAACCTTTTCCTGACATGTCTATTAATAGCATTCCATTCTCATTTCCACCCAGAAGTGCTTTTCAACTGGACTAATCAGCTGTCATCTAAAACATATGTGAAATTCTCCTCCACACCCATGTTCGGCTGGTGAACAAATAATGACAGAAGAAGCATAAAAAGTATTTGATGTGTAAAGTATAAAAGCCAATTAGGACCTCCAATTAGGAACCGTGTCAAATTTTTTGCACATTACAACACCATGCGTCTAAGCTTCTACCTCCCATATAAAATATCTTCCTTCGTACAGGCCAGATCAAAGCTCCCACTAACTTTATACATGCTTATTATTTAAGAGGAGTTAATAAAGTGCACCTCCTTAAAAGGAATAAGTTGCATCACTAGCAGGAATATTTCCTCAAGTCCCAAACATTAAACAGTGGCCTGATTATTATAAACACATCTACATTTTAAGATTTGATAATGCTACTTAATCTTCACAGCAAAGGTTGCTGCTGCCTCTGATCAAGTTTATTGGCTTGATGGAGTTGCACAGTTCTTTCATTAAGCTCCTTCAATGGCAAGTGTAATTAAAGCCAGTTCCACTAATTGCCTGATTCCATGTAGGAATTGGGAGGTGCTGCTACCCCCAGAGTGACATTCATCTGACTCAGCAGTTTTTCTCTGGTTAATAGAATCACACCAAGGAAAAGGAAGGCAAAAAATCAAGCAGCCCAAGGACTCCTTTCTAGAAGGATTAGTGGTTCAAGTGCCTCAGTTTGACACCCCTCAAAAAGGTCATAATTCAAGAAGCGCATCTGCCCTCCAAAAATCAAGCCCTAAAGAACTTCATGTTCAGCCCCCAAAATAACTATTCACTTCTGAGGATTTAAGTCAGGGTCGTTTTCCACCTAATGAAAATCCTTTCCACTTTTAAGGCCTAATTCTACCCTAAGATTCTCTCCTCCAATCCCCCACGAGCACTTTTTATCCAGGCTTCAAACTCTCTACTAAATAATCTTCATAACAGTCCTGTGAAGACTTCAGTTTGCAGCTCAAGAAACCGTACAGAGTAGTTCTTGTCCACAAACACAAGCTCGTGCAAAAGCCAAGAACACCAAGGCATTTGGACATTAAAGTCCCTTGTTATAACCTCTGCAACATGCCTCCCACACAATTTCTTAGCTACACAATTCCCAATACTAGGAACACAGAGGGATTATGTGATATGAAGCACGAGCAAGTGACAGAGAGAAGCTTTGAGACTCTTCCAAAGAGGGTCACAGAAAGCGAAGCAGGAGGATGCTTCTCAGAGACCTAAGGATTGTGGGCTAGGTCCTCAGCTGGTAATGACTTCACTAGAACAGTACTAGTTTATGCTCTTAATCCTGCAAAGAGATGTTTAGGCTCTGACCACAGAGCCAGCTTTTCCTCCTTTCTGCCTTTTTCCTAGTGTTTTAGACCTGAGGCAGAAAGGCACAAGTCTGAGATGAGTCTTGCAGTTCCCCTACAGCGTATATTTTGAACATGATGGAAGACCATTGGCACATGTGGCCATGGGGAAGAAGAAACCACACAAAGAATGCTCTTAACATCCTGGATTTTAAACCTATTCACAGCAGTTGCATCACCCAGCCAGGAACATAGCACAAAACACCAGAGATTTGGTGACCTGCACCTTTCCCAAACATTAACTTTTTTAATGGAATTCAACTAGTTTCACAAGAGAAATAACACAATGCTCTGCACAGGCCCAGTCGCTGTGCAACGGTGATACAATTGCTTATTTGTATTCTTCTGCTAAACTTATCTGAGGGAAGGCAGAATTAATGAGGTCACATGTTGTGCTGTCTCTGCCTAGATTTCAAAATCAGGAACTGGACCAGATTCAGAAGAACATGAAATGTCTATGCTACAACAATTAGTCTTAGACTGCAACGCTCTTTTATTCCCCAACTGATGTCATGCTGGGTTGTGGATATTCCATTTGCTTGACTATATCCAAAATACATGAATAATAATGTCTTTTGGACTCGAATGTAAAGAACAATAGAGGGCCATATGTCCAAACAACAATTAATTACCCTCTTCTGCCACTGAAATATTAAAAATCCAGATCACAGGAGAAATGAAAGCCCAGTTTCTTTATAGTATAAATTTATAGGGCCTCTGACCGGGATCTCGGGGGGTAATTGTGCTAAAAGAGGAATGGAGCTAAGTTCAAAAGGGATCTTCAAGGGATTCAGAAGATTTTTTTTTTTTTTTTTTTTTACCACAGTTGAAGCCCATGAAAAAGTATGCAATACTTCAAATGCCATATAAAATGGACTGAGAATCTTTGAGGGATGTTTATGAACAAGAGCAAGAGCATGTGAATCACTCTTTGGGGCCTTGGATTTTAAGCCAAGGTAAAATAAGATGAACAGTTTTCAAGGGGTAGAAGTGAATGTAAAAGCACTGGAGAACAAAGGGGCACCCGACGCAAGTCTGTTTAGCTCCTCTGAGGTCAACCTAGTCCAGCTCTGCCAGATTTTTAACCAGCTGAGAGTCTAGCCCAGAGGCGGGCAGTTATTTTGGGCAGAGGGTCACTGACTGAGTTTTGGCAAGCCATCGAGAGCCGCATGACAAGCAGCCAGGGGCAGATAAAAATTAATTTTCTGAATTTTTTAGGGGCCCCATGGGCCCCATAAAATGACCTGGTGGGCCACATCTGGCCCACGGGCCACATTTTGCCCGCCCCAGTCTAGCCCAAGCTCTCCTCTCCACTAGTGAAGTGTGCCTGGGTTTACATTAGCGTCCCTCAAAACAGAATGTGGCTTCCAAGCACCCTTTCCTCCCCTGGTGCGGGCTCCTGGGTTATCTGAACCTAGGAGGAACAGACCAGAAGAACAACCATGTTTACAATGGGAAATGACAATGGCTCTCACATAGGTCTCTAACTGCTCCAGGAATATGAAGAGCAAGATTATTTCCAAAATATAAACAAATACTGGGGAAGATCTGAGGAACATAGGGATTCACATTTTACTGGGTACATCTACACGTACGCTGGACTGCACAGTTGTTACTGCACAGTCACAGCGCCACATAGGTCATTTCTGATGGTACTGCACAGTAGCAGCCGCATCACAGTTTGTGCTCGCCAACGCTATGTCACCATAGCTCGCTGCTACAGCAAGATAGCATCTTGTGTAGACGTGCCCACTGACAACTTAGAGGACTGGAAAAAGGTTTCCTTACTGAAACATTCCTTTGCCTCTGTATAATCTCTATATAAATCTCCCCTCACTGAACGCAGACTACACAGTCCCTCCTCTTGCAGCTTTGGGTAAGTGATCTCATACTCTGGGGAAGAGTTCTGGGGAAGTGTCAATACCCTTCTTTGCTACTGTGAATCAACTCAGGACACCGATTCTGTTCTCAGTTAAAAACTGCTGACTACAGCACAGATAACACTTGCCCAGTTGTGGGTGCAGGCAACTCACACTTTTTATACAGGGCACAGTTTTTAATCGTGAATGCCTTAGGAAGAAAGTGTTTGATTCAGTGCTCGAGTACGGCATGCACCCATTTTCTGCACCTTTCAAGTATCTACTGGCCTCTTATTGGTTTTTGATGTATAAAGTCTTCACTGGCCTGGGACCTGGCACTTAAATTGCCTCTTCCACATGCTCTTTGTTTAAAACAATAACAAGTAAAATCTTTGCTAAAAATCTGTAATTGTGCTTATGCCTAAACTCATGATGGCTTCAATGGGGTGTGCAAAGAATGATCAGACACAAAAGGGCACACTCTGACCACTTCCAGGCATGATCATGCTAGATGGGAAAAGCTCATTTATATTCCTCAAACGTTTCTCCTTTGCCTTCTCTCTGATGGGAAACATTAAAAAAAAGAAAAAAGAAAAAAAAAAAAGGAAATAAGCCTCAGAGAGAAGAGAGGGCTGTGTGAAGTTGAAGCAGCCATCCAAAGCAAGCTGACTGGGAAAGGAGTGAAAAGCAACTGCCTCAGATGAAGCAGATCCAGGCCTTAAAAATTCAATTTCCTATTGAAGATAGCACTGCTCGCAACCTAACAAAATCATCCAGCATTTGTCTGAACACATTTCCAAGTGAAAAGTACTGCATCTCCCATTAAACATTATACGCTCACTTTCCCAGCAAGCAAGGATAATTCTGAACCAGGAAAGTTAGAAGCTCATTTTGTCAACAAGGATAATTCTTGCCAAGTCAAGCTGACACGAAGGTGAAAGTAGTCAAGGGATGGAACATCAATAGCAAGGCAAATACTTCTGCCGAGAGGCACAACGCACCTAACAGTCCAGGCACACTTCTCACTGTAAGGCTTTGTCTTAGGCTGGAAAGGCTGCAGACACTAATGGCATTAACATGCAGCCCCTAAATTCAGCACCAGGTAGAACAGGGTGATGCGGGGTGCATGACCAGTGCCTCTAGATGCCACTGCAATAAACAAACTGCTTGATACCAGCTGAGGACCAGCTAAAAATTGGTTGGCTAGAAAACATGTCCTGGATAGTGCTGCTCCCTGTGTCATTCATGAGAAGAGGGGCACTGGCCAGAAGAGTGCAACAGAAATATTTGGCAACAGCTCTCTGAAGAAAGTAGCAGGAGCTACCTGCCTCCACCCAGTGGGAAAGAAGCTTTTATGCTCCAGACCATTCTGTGGAAGACGAGGGATTAAGTGCTATTTCATAAACACATGACATGGGTTACTTCTCTTGAGAGGCTGCCAAATCCCTCTTTTCCAATGCATGAAAAAATTTAGGTCAGCTCTCCACTTGCATCTTCAGCATCAGTAACACTGGCCTTTCAGGGTTCATCTGCTCCCAGCTCAAACAGTGCATCCAGCAACAGCGCACACAGCACAGATTTCCCTCATTCTTTCCTATTCTTCTCTTCAGCAGCCAGAACTATGCCGGGGCCTGGACAAAAACAGGGCAAGTCAGACATTAAGTGAGGTCAAATTGACCTGCTTTTGTTAATTGGTTACAAATGTGCTAAAGGTTTTCCAAAGAAACTTGGGAACAGGGGCATGTTTCCATGATAACAGTCTTAGGGGAGGAAGAAAATTAAGCGATGGAAGTGGCTTCTTTAGGAGCAAACCACACTCTGAGTCAGTGGTTTTAAAAGACTTGGACCCAAAACCAGATACTGCTGACTTCAGAGGTGTCCACCTTTGAGAGCTACAACAGGAGAATGACCCAGAGGCTATAGTGCTACTCTGGGACACAGGAAGGTTGGGTCAACAACCTCCCTGATCCAGCACAGACTTCTGGAGTATCCTCAGGCAAGTCACTTAGCTTCTCCATTCCTCTTCTGCGGTGGTAATAAACACTCCTTCCCTACAGCTCAGAGATGCAACGATACCTTAAAGTCTGTGAGCTGCCCACAGGTAAGTGCAGGGGGGTCAGATGCAAACCAAAATGTGGAGTGCTACTATCTCTGTGCAAAATGAGAAGCAACAGAGCCCTGGGAATCAAAGCCACCAGTCTTCAGGTTCTACTTATCCAGAGCTGCCATCAATAAAGGTAATAGTTTCTGCTCCTTTCCTCCTCCTTAAGAGCAAAGTTGAATCAGACACAGTGAGCCCCTGCACATAACCTGATGACTGCCACAGTCTCTTTTACATCACCAGCCTCCAAGTTCTTCCTTCTCAGAGAGCCCATTCCTTCGAGTGGCTGATGGACAAGAACAAAACAACCACTTCACACGGCCCAGTGCAAAAGAAATGCACTTAATATATGCTGGTGAATAAACAGCTGTTTCCTTCTGTGCTAATTGGCAAGAGCCACTGAGGGCTTTGTGGATTAGAGCTTTCACTTCCAAGAGGCCCCTATGGAATCACACCATTAGAGCAACACACAAAATTCGACTGAGTGGAAAATAACCGAAAAAATATCTGGAGGCATACAGAGTCACAGCAAAAGTTCTCTCGTCTACCCATTAGTTGCACTGCTCAAATGCAGGGCTACAGGCATAAGTCCCTGAGAGACCAAGAGGAGTTTAAAAGCTAGAGAAAAAAAGAGCTTGAATGGGGTGCACCCAGATGTTTATGGACAAGCCTGATACCAAACAACTAGACACTGCTGCAAATGAAAAGACCAACTCTATTAGTGGGAAGCTGGAAGTTAAAAGTCACAGCAGCAAACAAGACTTAGCTTGATTCAATCCAGGGCCTCAACTAGGGGAGGAAACTACCAAGTGACCATGCTCCAGTCATCTACCCTGTGATCTTAATTATTTGCATGATTAAAGGAGCCCTGTCCAAGTGAGTCTCCATTTTAATCCTGAAATACCGCTTGACTGAAGGCAGCAGACACTTCCCTGATATTAAGAGGAAGATAAACATTTGCAGCAAGGAAGCCAAAGGCAGCTACTAGCAAGGGAAACTGGTAGCAATGTGCAGCCTTGTGTGTATTAAAGGCAGTTCTCCCTGCATAACAAGTTCCTCTTTCGTTTCTGGGAGCCTGCACACAGCAACATGTGACACACGGCCTGGGTTCTACTTCCAGCTCTGCTACTTACCCATTTGTAACGCTGGGCAAATCACTTCCCTTCTCCAAGCCTCAGTTTCCCTACTCATCTTTTGCGTCTCTCATTGACTCAGATTGGATTGCTCTCCAAGGCAGGAACTGGCTCTCATTATATGTAGCTAGGGCCCAATCTGCATTAAGAGGAGTGGAGGGAGTCTAACCACTCCTGAACCTCTTTGGCCCTTCTGCTCTGGCAGCAGATAGCTCAGACATGATTCCAAACATGAATAATCCCTGAGCATCAATTAATATTGATCCTGCAACCCCTGCACTCACCCAAGTAACCTACATCTGTCCAGTAACCATCTGTCTGGTTCTCCTAGCTCCAGTCCACTACCTGCCCCTATCCCATTCCTTTTGAGCAGCTCACCCTGTTAGGACATCAGAACCCAATTCTCCTTCTATTACTCCCAATTTACACAGACAGAAGTGGGAGGAATACGAGACACAGACTGAAACTATTCCCGTGCCCCTGGTTAAATACTTGGACTGTAATTTTTGGAAGTCAAAGGAATTCAGGGCACTCAACTCCCTGAAGTTCAACAGGAACTGCCTACTGAACTTCTTTTGAAAATCCCAGCCCCAATAGACACCAGCTCCTCAATTAATCATAGAGCACAGTATTAGAAAGAAGACTGCAAACCCTTTAGTGTCTCTTCATTTTATAAACCTCCTAAGGAAGAAGCAGCTCCTGTATCTAATGCATGTTCTCCACATTATTACAATAACTGGTAGTCAAGTTCAAAAGGCAGCTGGTTTCCAAGTCACCAAGCCATAAAGAGGCATAATTTCTACTCACTATACTTTCTCTGTATGATTATAACAGTGGTTGACTGAGTCAGTGCATGGAATGTCAGCAAATGCTTTCACCCAAGGACAGAAAAAATATAGAAGAAGGAGAGTCCACTTAAAAAAAAAAAAAAAAAACACTGAAACTAGCATGGGAGCTGGCCTGGATGTGTTCAGTTCTTGTTAGGACAATACGCAAGCCAGCACCATCAGAAAGACAATATATTACATGTATTTCATTTTGATAGATCAGATTAGCACGGCAGTAAACAGAGAGGATGAAATTTTGCTCTGACTGGCTCAAAGGACTATGCTGCGGCCTAGTTTTCATCCACAGTAAACAATAGGAATTCAGGAACAGGAATTCCTTAGATGGATTTAAAATCATGTATAGACCAGAAGAGATCACCCCTGTTCTTAGCAAGTGGTACGTTACTCCATGAGTAGCCCAGAGACATTTAGGATTAAGGTACCATTCAAACTAAGAGGGGCACAATCAGCCCTAAAGAACTTTGCAAACAAGTTTCTTAGCTTCCCAAGTGTAAATCGAGAAGAAATCAAGTCAATTGCTTGACTTTGAGATTTGCACAGTAGAACTGAGATCAGAACCTGATCTATTCTTTCAGTAAGCCCCACAACAATGCTGTGAGCTCAAAAAATATTAAATACACCTTGTACCTGGGGAAACTGAGGCACCAAGTGTTGTTGCTCCCCTGAAGTTGAGAGAGCTTGGACAATTGATGCCTGCTGACGATCCGACCCATTTGGCATTAATGATTTACACAGATGCTCGCCGCCCATGGTAGAGATGGGCACAATCCTGACTCCTTCCTGTCACTACTAGGCCATACCAAACTCAGTCATTCCAACTAAAAGACAGATGAATAACGTCTATGTTGCATTAAAAAAAATGAAAAGAACACTCCAAAGACTGATAATGGAAAAAACTAGAGGAGGAAGATTGTATTTTGCTTTTAAACTGAATGACCTGGGCCTGGGCTCAGGGAGAAGAACAGGTTACAGAGCCCCATAGAAGCATTTGTGCAGTCAGCCTTCAGCCAAGAAAAAAAAAGGGGGAAGAGTGGGGCAGGAGAGAGGAAGTGATTTGAGGATCACTGTTATTACAACTCTTCTTCCTTCCAGCTGAGTACTGCATGTGCTGAGAAGCCCAGAGCCAAATCCCTAAAGCTGCATCGCTCAACTTAGGAAAAAGAAGCTGCACCAATTGAAGCCAGCTAAAGATTTGGTCACTAGTGCCTAAACACTCCTGTAATGGGTACACTTAGAAACAAGAACAGAAGTCAATGAGAACACAGTCCAGCCTGGAAACAATAGCTTGCATTCTTGAGCTTGTATATGCTCCCCTTGGATGTGCTTGATGCAAAAGTTAAAAGGACGCTATCAAATTCAATTTAAGCTTAAAATTGAGCTTAGTGAAACCAGATCAAACACACAGGGAGAATTCCTACACCTCCGAGATCAACGCAGAACTTCCCAAAGGCTGAGATTTCATCTGTAATTATTACCCAAACAAAGACCAATAGAAACATTTCCAAGTTTTTTTTCCCTTTTAATTCCACTAGAAAAATGTACATAAAACAAACACTTTCCCACATTGTTTGCAACCCAAATGCTGCTGCCCTGGCCTTGCCAACTCAGCACAGTGGGATGGACAATGAACCGGCATACAACCTGGCTAGTCTGCCTTCTTGGCTGAGCCTAGCATAGAAGAGATAAACCACATCCATTGCAAACAGCAATTTAGTCCTCTCAATTTCCCTTCAAGTTTAAGTCATTTGGGATGTTCCTTATGACATAAGGCAGAAAAAGTGGATGCGTTTGGATCCTAGGCATCTTGAAGCTGGGTTTTTCAAAGAAATCTAAAGGAGCTAGGCACCCAATCCTAAAAAATCCCATGGGAGCTGCAGGACTAATCTTCCTAGGCCATTCAGTGATAAAACACATTGATAAAACATGCTTGCACACTGCTGTCAGGCTGCAATTTGTTTGTGGCGTTACAAGCCTAGGGCACTAACTGGGAAGCAGCTTTTTAAAAGAAAAAAGTTGAAATGAACAATGGCTCCCACCTGCTTTGGGAAAAAAATAAAAGGCCACCCACTAAGAGCATGTCCATGAGAGCAGCCCTCTCTGCTTCCTCGTGGAGAAAACTTTATGCGAATGGTATAATTTTGCTGAGAAGAGAACAGCTGAGCTGAACCAGACCAACTCCTACAAAGCTTTGAAGTCTGGTAAGATTATTCATCCCTTTTTCCACCGTGCAGCTCCAGTTGCTTAAGTCTGCCAATGAAAAATGTTCCCTTAGGCTTCCACAGTGTGAAAATACCCTTGTATTACTTCTATAGCTGCCAATTTTGCATATGCAGCCACTGATTCTGGGGACAAAATACAAGATGCACAGGCAGGAAGCACAGCACAGTGGAAAGGTCACTGACCTGGAACTCAAGAGACCTGGCTTGAATTCCAGCTCAGATACAGACATCCTACATGACCTTAAGCAAGTCACATAATCTGCACCATGCCTCAGTTTCCCATATGTAAAATGGGGTTAATACTTCCCTGTCTCACAAGGGTGTTTTAAATCTATTAGTAATTTCGAGGTGCTCAGATCCTACAGTAAAGGTGGCTATAAATTAAAGTCATCAAATTTGAAACTGAAGAGGAAATAGCACTTTGATGCCAATAAAGTATTGCTGAGGTCAAAAATTTAACTCAATTTGGCCAAGATCTAATTATCTTCATGCAAAATTAGAACATCAACAACCACAAGAGGGTATGGAAAAAAGATCAAATTAAAAACAAGTTAGCAGGGTGCAAGCATATATCATGGAACAACTGATGCACAGTAAGGAAGAGAGAAATAGAAGCAACTTGGCCCACTTCATTCAAGAGTAAGTTGCCCCACTTACCACAGCATAATTGCAGACATGCAGGCAGTTGCCATATATCAGCTGTCCCACAGCCAGTCCCTGCCTTGTGTTTATGCACTTCAATTTGGCTGTTTTTCCCTCAGATACCATTACAGATATACAAGCTATATACATTTAAAATTTCATACCATAAGCCACCAAGGGCTAGGAAGAAAATTCCCATGGTCAAGTTATTCCACAGTTGTTTCTTGCACAGGGTGACCATCTGTCCCAGGCAAACCTGAATACTCCCAGCTTCCAGTCTGGCCCCGGATGGCTGGTCAAAAGTCCTGGAGCAGAGTCTGGTGGGGATACGGTGCAGCATGGTGCACCAGGCAGGCAATGCTGCTGCTGGGCAGGAACAAGGTGGGTAGACTGATCCCACATTATGCCAGGCCACTTTGACGATCTATTTTAGACAACTGCATATTTTGTAGAAGGACCTGGCATCTTGTCCCAATTGAGGCTTTAATGGGAAAGGACATGACTGGGGCCCAAGGCTACATGCCTCCCAACCTGCACAACAATGACAGATTCTAGGAAAGAGACTGAAGAGCTTTTTCCAATGCCCACTGATGTTATTTTGTGATGTTGACATGTTTCCCTTCCTTCTGCCAGATAAGGATCATTATCTCTGTATATTACTCTCATAGTTCATAAAGAGCTCTGGATACCTGGGTTCTATTTCCAGCTCTTTTCTTCATCCACTGTATGGCCCAGGGGCAAATCATTCAGTGGGAGATGTTCAAAGGGCACTTAGGCATGCAACTCCTATTGAAAGCCACTAGCATTTGACCCTGACTTTTATTGAGTCTTTGAAAACCTCTTCCTCATCCAGAAGTAATGGATCTAACACTATTTAGCTACCCTAAAAGGGTGTGCTGTCTATTTGAGATACATATATGCCCCTTATCTTAGCATCCAAGCACTATGCAAATCCTTAATGCATTTATGTTCATAATACCCCTGTCAGATTTTTTTTTTTTAAATGGTATTATCCCGTTTTTACAAGTGGGGACTGAGGACCAGAGAAACTAAGCAACTCGCCCAAAGCTATACAGAAATCTGTGGCTGTGTGAAAACATGCATACAGGCCTTCCAAGCTATGGGCTAGTACTCTTCCCATTAGACAATCCTCCCTCCACTGTGAGTGTTAATAAGTAACACAAAAAAATGCCAAGTAAAAAAAAAGAAGCTGATTCCTTACCTATGTTACCAAGAGCCCTCAGGCAAACATGACTAAAAGAGCATTACACCTGCAATCTTGTCACACGTTACCTTGGACAATAAAACTAAGATTAACAATGAAGAGCAGAATTTACCCTTGCAGAGCACTTGTCACCCAGAGATCTCTCAATATTTTGTAGAAAGGCAACATTATCCTGCCCTGGCATAGGCACGGGAAACCGAGGAACACAGGAGAGGAGAGACTGGCCCCAGGTCACTCATTGGGCTATTGGCAGAACTGGGAACAGAACCCCATGTCCTGGCCATATGCCACACAAGTGAAACGCAGCTAATTGATATTTCCAAGGAAAGTTTAAACAGCTGGTATGCTCTGACTGCTGCCCATTACACTGACCAGTGTCACCTAACTGTTACCTGGATCCCTTATGGATCATTTGTGGGATCCCCACACATTTTTCATCTCTCACTTGAAATGTACACTCTGCAGGAAAGGGCTTTTCTTCCTTGTCTCACCTTTGTGCAGCACCTAGCACATGTTTGGGGCCCTTCATTAATACTGCAGTGTAGACTAATAATAGTAATGGTCAGAATCACTTTATGGTTTCCAAACAAACCCAGTGCTGTTAAGTCTGAGTTTCCAGCATAGCAGGGAAGGGTTTAATCCAGACAGAAGTGTGAAACCAATAACTTTTCACAGGCCATGAAGGATCTATACCCTGAACATGACATCACATGCTAAATATGACCTGCCCATGGTTTCTGTTCCCCTTCTCACTCACTCACATGCTCCTGTGGTTCATGACTACACCAAGAGATGAGTGCTAGTTTGTCATCACTGTTGATCCACATGGCGGGTGAGATGCTGCTGGGGGTGGATGTCGTGTTTGAGATGTGACCATACCCACTGCTGTCTTGCAGTTAGACAGCTTCTATAGTTGTCAGGCTGACACCATTATCCAGCTAAATTATTTTAAGAACACTTTCAGTAGAAAAGGAGAAGAGAACCCATAATCCTTATACAGGAAGGATAATCCAGGCTTGGGACCAAAAAGTCTAGGTTCAATTCCTTGCTCTGCCACAGCTTTCCTATATGGACTTGAACAGGTCGCATATACTCAAATC
>NW_005842336.1:1375377-1384818 GCF_000455745.1 Alligator sinensis | reverse complement strand
GCTGAAACGAAGTTAGGCATCCAATGCCTTTAAAAATGCCTGGGCCTTCAATCTTGCTGTACCTTAGATCCTCAGCTGTAAAATAAGTGTAATGGGATGGCCTACCCTCAAGCACTGGGAAGAAGATACTGTACTTCCTAGGTTGTGAGATGCTCAGATGCTATGTGCATGAGAGCCATACAAGTCCCTAGAAGAGAGAATGTGTTCATCAGCCAGTATTTGATCCTCAACCCATAAGATCATAGAGGGTGCTGACTTCATCCATATATTTGGCTGCAGAATGCATTTCCCCTTGCTACAGAAATTGGTGTTGAGAGGCCATAACTTTCCAGTGAAATGAAATATGTGCTCTGGTGTGCACTGCCTAGCAGAGACAAGCCTACACATCAAAAGCTGCTCATCTCACATAAGAGACTGCAGGATGTCCCATAACAATTCACAGACCATCGGCTGAACTCAATTCAATTTCCCCTTTGGTCTTCATTTGAGCAATGACAACGTGAGCACTCCACTTCTGGAATCTCAGGCCCAGCTACTGAGGCACAGCTACCTCAAAACAAGTCCCGTCTAGACCAGCTAAGCCTTCTGCATAACATTACTCAGCCTCCCCTTTATTCTGAGACTGTTTCACTTCCTGATTCCCTCTCACTTCCAGATCAAACAGTGTGTACCATTTAAAAAGAAAAAAATCTAGATTTTGTAAATGCCTAATTATGTCAAGCAAAATGTGAGACCCAATTCCCCCTCCCCGCAGCTTCAGTTGCCCAAAAAGTTAGATGCCTAACTGCATCTCTAGGCTCCTCACAAGGAAGCCTCACTTTCAGAAGTGCAGAGGGCATGCAACTGGCAGTGACTTTCTGTGCTGCAGCTGTGTGACCTACCTGTAACTTCCACAAGGACTAAAATATTCAGCCCACCCAAAATGCACCGTGAAAAGTGAGCCCCAGTCAACTTATACTGTACCTGGCACTCAGGAATAGCAAGGCCCTTTAGAAATAACATTG
Source organism: Alligator sinensis (assembly GCF_000455745.1). Taxonomy (NCBI): domain Eukaryota; kingdom Metazoa; phylum Chordata; order Crocodylia; family Alligatoridae; genus Alligator; species Alligator sinensis. Next base: position 1,383,814 of record NW_005842336.1, on the reverse strand, counting down.
CACAAACACCCACAAAGATGAGAATGCTGTTTCCCTTGCACAATGATGGCATCTGAGGCACAGAAACGATGAGGAGCTGATCCTACAGCTGTGGAAACTTACAGCAAAATTCTCTCAGATTTCAAGGGGAGCAAGGCCCAGGCAAATTCTTTGTTACATCAGCGTGGCCTGTCCCCACTGAAGGCCATGACATACTAACTTGAAGGCTGCAGGCCCTGCCCTTATCATAGCTGGAAATAGAGTCCCAGACTTTTGTCTTCTGTCCCAGAGGAAAACTGCTCCCCAGAGCAAGGCATAGCACCTTGGAGCTCTCACTCCCAGCCCCCAGCTCTAATCAGCAGATTATATACACACAGAAGTAAATCCCACTGTATCTCCCACAGTTCAAATTCCCTGCTTTAGATGTGATTTCCTGCCCCCCCCCCCCAAAAAAAAAATACTACATGAAGCCTCCTCCCAACTCCCCATGAAACAAATGCATTTCAAAAATGTCTTACTGATCATGGTGGTGCCTCCAGCCAGGGAAGCTTTGGTTCCTTGGAAGAAGTCATCAGCAGAGGTCATTCCCTGTTCTGGCATCTGGAAGCGGGTATGGACATCTATTCCCCCAGGTATGACCATCCTTCCATGGGCTTCAATAGTTTTCACTCCACCTGGCACAATCAGATTCTCCCCTATTTGCCTGGGTAAACAAGGTTTCAATCAGCAAGTCAGTCACAAGTGCTGCGCTATGCCAATATAATCATCAACAGGTCTTGATGAACGACCTGTCGTACCACCATCACATAACATAACAAAAGCCATGCAACAGCCTGAATAATACTGCTGGGTAGCTGTCCTTCAGCATATCACATCCTGCTTTTCTGCCCAATCAAAAGTCTCACTGAAGGCAGTGGGAATCTTGCAGCTCACTGCAGTGGGATCTGAACATGGCAATGCCACAGTTTATTCTGGGATGTAACAATGGCTTGGATTTTAACATCTTCTTGGAAAGGGCTGCAAAAATTTCTGTAAGGATCGCATCTATTTGGTTATGCACTAAAACGTATGTACAGCAAGCGCAAAAATAAACCTGCACATATGCTTGTTACTAAATTTCTGAGGAGACCCAAAGGCCCCTCAGTCTGGCTATTGAAAGGATTTATTTTTAAACGTACAATTGTAGATGGCACATTACAATTAATTAGGTGTCTTTCACTGGCTCCTCCAACCTGTTAGTTTGATTAAGAAAGCAGATGTTCTGACTATAGCCAGAAACACAAAATTCCTCATTGGTAACCTTTGGCCAGTTTATTTTTTGCTATGCGTGTTATTCCAGAGAGCTCTGTAATACAGTTCACTTGCCAGAACTGCATGTTTAAAGACTAAAAACACAAAGGTGTGCTTGAGAGGAGGCCTCTCAGTCAGTGAGAGTCTTTCCATTGACTCCAATGGCTTTTAGACTGGGCCCCAGGCCAGTGCACTATACCTTCAATTCAGAATGTCTTAGGACGCAATTCAGCATAGTATCCAACACGTGCCTGCCTTTAGGCATGAGGAATACTGCATGTGCTTAAAGATATGCATATGTTCAATTACCTTCCTTCAATGACTATGTTATAAATAGAGAATTTCATGCTTTATTTATTCAAATATTTAGTTTTTGGCATTTCTCCCTGATCTATCAGGACATGCATTAAATATTAATTTTTCTTTGCTCCTCAAGGCTGAATGATCCCTCGCCTTTCTGCAAAGCATGACTTAAACATTTCTATTTGCAATCACACCACGGAATCAAGCAGCACTTACTTTATCAACCCATCTTCCATGTAAATATCTGCATAGAAAGACTGGTCATCATTAACTATTTTACCACCCTTGATCAAAAGACGATCGCTCTGAAACAAAGAACCATGTAACAATATGTAAGTATTCTGCAAGAAAACTGACAGCTTGTGGCATCATTTCGAAGATGAAAGAGTAAGGAAAGCAGCCTCTGTATTATTCAATATGCATGTCACAAAACAAGTCAATTACTGTACTTTCAGCTGTAAAGATAAAATATTTTGTGTGACAGTCCTTTCATCATGCTAAAGATCCAAGACACCAATAAAGTATGTTATCTACTAAAAAGGAGTTTGGTTTCATAAGACTTGGTTGTTTTAACTGTACCTGCAACCAATTAAAGCCTCATCTTTCACCATTACCTATTTAAATAATATTTCAAAGGACAGACAGCAGTTTTCATCCACGTCCTTTTTCACCTCCTTGTAGGCAAAATTTCCTAAACACACCCACACACTGAAGTTGCTACTTGGCTAACTATGAGTCAATTGCTGTCAGGGAAGTTGACCAAAAGTCTGTTGCCATGGGTTACACAACACAAACAAGCTCATTTAATCCAACTATAGCAAGGATTCAATTTAGTGGATGCTTTTACCATGTTTCTATATAGCTACTGCATAATCAAATGAAAATAAGCATACATTAGCAAATGAAGTTCAAGAGAAGAATTTAAGGCATCATATTATTAAATTTCCCTCAAATTACAATGTAATTTGGTAGCAACAGAAAGGTAATTATAAAAAAGGCAGCTATTATACATTGCTTTTTGTAAATTAGCTTAGGTCACATAATGCCTTAGCAGCTATTTTAAGGTTTAAAAAAATGCATCTTTACTGAGATTTATTCACAACACCAAAAACGTACTCTAAAGAGCTCAGAGTAAGAAGGGAAGCGGAATATTAACATTATGTTAATCCATTTTCCCCAAAAACTGAAGTGTGCAGGTAATTAATTCTAAGGGCCCTTGTATTACTGTAGTCATAATTCGATCATCTTGGAAGACAGATAGATGCTTACTACTACCAACCTTTACAAGGTACCGCTTGCCTCCTAGACATGTGTTCTGACACTGTGAGAAGAAGCTCTTTATGCTATTCCCATTTTCTCTGTACGAAAACAATGCCATTTCATAACCCCAAGGCCTAACAGTACTGTCCTTATGTGAAATCCAAGGCTTTCCAAAGCTGATTCCAAGAAAGTTACTCTGTGACTTTTACAAATGCCTGTATGAATATAAAATTTAAAATGATAATCACAGACACGGGCTATTTATCAGCTGCGCTGCGCTCAGTTCTGTACAGACAGTTGGTAGGAAACAGCCCCTTCCCAAAGGAGCTAACATTCAAATTTAAGCTAATCAACCAGATTCTCAACTGAAATAATGGCAGCATAGTTCTTGCGGAGTAAAAGGGGCTACAAAGATTGGCACCTGCTGAAGATGTGGCTCAAGGCCCTTACTCTGTTTGATCTATTAATTGCTTAAAAATCCTAAGAGATGTTATTTTCTGGTCCTCGTTTTAGGCAAAGGGCAACACAGAATTTGGCTTGAGGAAAGAGATCAAAATCAAGATTTTAAACTTAAGGCCTGCTGTGACAATAAGGTTTAATGAGCTGACCTGGGGCTCGAAAAGCCGGTTTGCCTTTTGGCGCCAGACACTACAGCAACTTATGCTACATGTTCACCATTTCTAGAATCACCGCAGTGTTTATCCCCACCCAACACATCCTCTGCATGCCATTAAAGGGCCCGCTACCATTGACATCAATGGGAGTTTTGTCACTGATGTCAAGGAGAGCAGGGGAAAGCCCTAAATGTACTGAGCACCACTTAGGAACGAATATACTAGCACCAACAAAAACAGGGCCTTGGACATTATGCTGCGGTAAAAAGCTACTGCCAATAAACACCTCTCCTTCTGAATTAGTGGGAGTTTTTCCATTTGTTCCAATGGCCCTTTGGATCAGGCAGTGTGTGCAGTCTACACGTAGCAGGGAAGGATGCTGTACTGCATTTATGCATAAGTACCATGCTGACAGGTAAAACATTTCTCTACCTGTGAAGCCCAGATCTGACCTCTTATACCGAGTAAGGTAACTCTGGATTTATACCTGAGTAAACTAGACCAGTACCTAACTCCTCTTCTATTCTTTGTCTTGTAAAGGGTATTCTAGTCACCCCAACACAATTCATAATCAGAGTTCATTCACAGGAAGAATGCACTGGATTACTGCTGGACCACAGCAATGGTCAGTCCAGGAGCAATGTTCATCTAGACAAACCCTTCAGATGCTGGACTCTTAGTGAGAGGTCACTAATTTTGTCTATAAGCCAAAAGTCCTATTTATCATATTCCAATCTGCAACATACTTTGGGCTGCACAAATGCTTTTTGAACAGTTGTCCAAATTAAATAGCTCCAACCCCAGTTCCACACTTAAAATCACCCATCCAGTACCACAGACCTCCCGCTTTTCCACCCTTAACACTCAGGAACAAGAATTAAGATGGGTGTGTCCTCAGATCTAAGAGAGGAACGATGTTACGCTGATAATGAGAACTCCTCAACTTTATATCAAAAAAAATATATATAACACTTATTTTTTTTTTTTTAAGGGAACAGCCTTGCTTCTGCAGCAGAAAGTTCATATGGTTGAACTGTGATACCTGTGCTGGGATCAGTTTCCAGAATAATGAAATAACACGGCCTTTTACATAACTGTTCCTTCCCTTTTCCCTCAGGGTTTCATTTAGGAGTGGACTAAATTGCGTTGCAAGAATATTCCTGAGGATGAGAAATTCTATTCCACCCGTGAAGCTAATGTTAATAGTGTGGGGAGTTTCTCCTGTACCAGCACAGAAAACACAGTCCCTTTCTAATCATTGTTTTCACTGCACCAGGGAGGAGGATGGAAGATGAAAAGAACGAGCCCCATCTGCTCATCTCATCCAAGCAGCGCCATTACCTCCTGGAGAAACAGCACAAGCGCTGTCCCCAGCTCCTCACAATCACAGTCCTCTTTGTATGGGAAAAGCGGGGGGAAAAGCTGCTTCCATCACAACAGCAAAATACAAAAAGCCTCAGAGCCAAGCCAAAACCTCCCCCGTCCCCCCACCCAAAACCAGGAAGGTGGGAGACACTCCAAGCTGCACTGCCAGGCAGATATTTCTGTTCCTGACCCATATTTTCAAATTCGATTGCAGCCTCTGTTTTATTCTTATTTTAAACCTCTCCCTCACAACCCCTTTCAAAACCTAGCTTCTTCCGCTGCCCCCCACCCTACCCCTGCTGTCATTCTGCATCCAGGATCAAACGCCCACCCCTTTTCTCTCTATTCCCAGCAGAAAGGATTGCAACAAACACGACATGGATACATTTTTCCACCCATCTATTTTTCCCAGGGCTTAGGAAGCAGCCCCATCCAGATCATGCAGTTGGGAGACAGCTTCCTCAGACCTTTATTCCAGCCATGCATATTAAATTTGCCATCCATTTGCTGGGCTCCAAGCAAGCTCAGGGTAGCAGCAGCAGCATCCCTGCCTTATGGCAATGCAAGGCTAGATCCGGTTTCGACTTTTATTAACTATGGCAACTTCCAAAAACCGATTGTTAGCCTCATCCCACCCTTTCCCCCAAGGCTTCAATCCCTGCTGCAGCAAAAGGAAGTCTTTGCATCAGCCCCTGATCTGATTACCTTGCTACAAAACCCCTGCAAGCTTCTCCCAAGCACACAAAGGGCTTAATCCCCACATCTGCTCCCTCCTCCCCCCCACCACACAACTAAACTCACCGTGATCCGTGGGATATTTTTCTTCCCCTGATAAGACATCTTGGGAAACAGCCCCCCACAATCAAAACTGGGGTCGATTTGTTCTTTTTTTTTTTTTTTTCCTCCTAGTGGCAAATAGTTTTATTATTGAAAAATAAAAAGGAGAAGAATTGCAGCTCAAAGCAAAAGGGAGCTCCTGGCTCTGCAGACTTGGAAAAGTGCAATCGATGAGGCTTGTCCTGCTCTTTGCAAACCGCAGGAACGGGGAGAAGCAGCAACCCCTGCGAGTCTCCCTTTCTTCCCTCTGCTCCAAGCCCAGCCCCAGACTTAGACCAAAGGGGGGGGGGGGGCAGGATCCTTTAGCAATAAAAGCCTGAGCACAAGGCGGCTGCAGCCGCGCATGCGCCCCCTGCCACTCCCTTTCCTCTGCCCTGCTTGGCGCTTGATTGGCTGAGATCCTAATAGTATGCAAATGAGCACGGGCGCCGTGCAATGGGAGGGGAGGAAAGAGGTAACATGCAAAGTGGCGCAATGAAGGAGCCAGGCGCGGGGTGCAGTGCACCGCGCTGCGCCGGGGGAGGCGGCCCCGCACCCACAGTGCAGCACAGCACGGGGGGGGACTCCCCCCGGCGCGCCTGCGTCTCGGGCGGGACGGGCACCTGCAGCCCCGAGCGCTGCCCTGGGGAGCCGATGTGTCCCCTGGCATCTTCTTTGTCCCCTCCCGCAGCGCTGGGAGAGCCCCCAGCCATCCCCTTTCTCTCTACACGGCGGCCAAGCCATCACCTTTGTTTTCCACACTTGCCAGTGCCCTTTTTCTAGCCCAGGGCCTGCGCAGGGTGCCACAGTGCCCCCCGCCACCGGGGCATCTGCACACAGCAGACATGGCACCTCGCCCGGAGGCCCTTCCTGGCTTTCAGAGATCTGCCAGCTTCCACCCTTCAAAATGCTGCAAGCCAGGCCTTTCAAAACCACCCCCGCTTGGCTTACAAAGCCTGAGCCTTACAATTTCTTTGCGGGCTGGTTTCTGAGCCGTTAAGTCACAGTCGTGTTTTCTAACTCCCCTCTGCATCCGGGACTAGGAATTATTTTTAATTAAATGGAAGCCGCGCTTCTGACGTAACCACTAGTCTCCAGGAGTCGGGGCCTGAAGAAAAAGCACTGAGAGAGCTGGGCACTTGAGGGGTTGTTTCTTCTTATCCAAGATTCAAGGAAGACGATGGCTGTGGCCAGAGCAATCTACAACATAGGGGCATAGATGGCACTGTTCCAGATCACATTCTGCCCCCTATCTCAGCGGTTCCCAGTCTCTGCTACATGTACCACCAGTGGTACACATTAACAGATTTATTATAACTTTATATGACAAAAATTTGCTGGTGGGACTTAAGGTTCTATCATTTTAAATTGATGATGCGCAATCTGTCAGAGTTTGGGAACTGGTGCCGTATCCCATTACCAGCAGTGGCCTTCAAGGAAGAAGCAAGAACCCCTTCAGTGGACAACGAACAGCCAAGACAAACCCAGCTGGTCTGTACAAACTCTTAACAGTAACACTGTTACTTTTCCCCTTTGGTCACAAGTGAATTATACCTGTTACATACAGTGCAACCCTATAAAACTCTCCAGGTCTGAGCCTGCAGGCTTGGTGTGAAAGCACCTTACTCACGTGCGTAATTCAATCCAGAGCCATTGGCATAAATAGGAGGCAGCAGTTATCAGGCCCTTAGGATCATAGAAACTCTGCACCACCATATCAGATTTAAAACTTCTTCAGCATTACTGCACTGCATCTTTAAAAAGAAAAGGCTGTTTAAGTAGACAGTTATCAGGACCCTGCATGTACAAGAGGTCTTGATGGAGCTGTAGGGGAAAGGCCAAAAAAAAGATTGTCCTAGAGTGAAAAATGAAGCAGCATTTAACAAGCTGATGTTCAATCAGTAACAAATGGTAAAGCAATTTCTTTTCCTGATAAATTTGTTAACATGCTGCTTAGAGTATTTTTCTAATGTAAAACATTACATGTGTTTTTCTACCCCTCTCTGTTGTACTGCACCAGAAGAAGTTATGACATCTCAGCACATTTTTACTGGGGACCTGGAAGTAAAATGCTGGCATAAGCAAACAATGCCAAAAGCCACGGAGCTGTGAAGAAGAAAAAATGCTTGTTAGTGGCTGCAAAGCAACAGGGGTTTTTTTATATTTTCTTGATATTAGTAGTGTTATTTTATTATTTATTAAGCCTGACAGCACTGAGTATATTGTAGAACACAGTTTATATCAGGTTGAGATAAGACCACTCCCAAAATTCCCTGGGTTTTGTTTTTTTACCCAGGAATATAATTTTTCAAGTCTTTGACAGGCTCTACCTCTACTCTGCTAGGTGCTGTACATAGTAAGACAGGCACTGCCACCAAAGAGAGATTATAGGGGAAACCAGCGGAAAGGAAAACAAAAAACACAGAAAAGAGTTAAATCTTTGACTTGTTCTGCATCACAAGGTGAATCATCTGCCAATCCAAGGTAAGAATTGTGATCTCCTGATGCTCTCCCTATTGGACAACACTCTGCAATAAAGGTACACACAATGCTTATTTTAATCTGCACTTTTATATTTACATCATTTCTGAATTTGCTTGTCAAGCAGAGACTTCTTTTTCCCCTATTAAGAAGGAACTGCTGCCTAATGACTATTGAAGTCTTGGAGTCAGGGTATCCTGGAGATTTAATCAGGAAAGGTGTTGAGACCTGGTAACCATCATTAGTATTAGCACCCCCATATCAAGCCCCTGGATAAGTCCACAGAGAGGGGAGTCAGGAGCTCCTAAATCTCTAATCGCAGCTCTGAT
>NW_005842336.1:1362654-1375346 GCF_000455745.1 Alligator sinensis | reverse complement strand
CTTTCCCTCTTCACACTGAGGCATCTGGCACATAGGAATAATACTAGTCACCTGCCTCTCAAGGGAGTTGCAAGCATCATCTGCCCAGGGACAGCTTTTTGCTCTGCTCCAAGGGAAAGGGTGACTTAAAATACTTTTATAATGTTTATCTTTATTGCACATTGCTTATTGCTTATTGGCCTAAACCAGAGCACCAGCTCTGAACTTTCTTGAACTTCGAGCCAGTCCCTGGATCCATGTTCCATGACTTGAATCCAATTGTGCCTAAAGAAAAGAAAGAGAGAGAACTAAAGTTCTTCAGATACCATAGCTATGCTCAGATGGCCTTTCCCATTATCATATTAAAAGAACCTAAACAGTACAGAACGGAAAGAATTAAAGAGATTAGATATCCAGGCATCAGGCTGATCCACAACATAGCATCTATGTGGCACCAAAGTTTAGACACCAGATTGCCATTACCTCCAGAACCAAATTTCACAAGCCCATTTGTGATCCTCATGTGTAAGCATAAAGGCCCAGACACTTGACCGTGTGAATCTATTACACCAGCTGAGAATCTGGCCTAATTTTTTTCCTTCAGACAAGTTCAAAGTCTTCAGAACGGAAATGATTTTTTAATTCTTAAACATAATAGTAATTTGTCTTATTTATGGCAAGACAAAGACTGAGGAGGGACAGGATTGCTCTGTGTAAACACAGTGAAGGAACAGGGGGTGAGCACTAGGAAGGGAGACGCGCTGTTGGAATTCAAGGACAAAAGAAGAAATGGGTATAAACTGGTCATAAATAAATTTAGGCTGGAAACAGAAGGAGGTTTCTAACAACCAGAGGAGCAAGGTCCTGGAACAGCCTGCCAGGGACAAACAGCAAAGTGATTTTAAGATGGAGCATAATTGTTTTGCCATGACTGCCTATGATAACAGGGAGCTGGACTGTGTTTCTATGCAAAATAAACCCAATTTACAGCATGATCATGCATTTGTGGTACTCCAAGCCTTTCTTCACAGTAAGTATCTTAAAACTTACTCCTGATGGATCACATTACCTGTCAAGGTACTAGAAGAGGACCTATATTTCCTGAAAGCTTTTTATAGTTTTTTTGTTTGTTTGTTTGCTAGACCTTAGTTTTGCCTAAATCCACAAGAATTAGATTAAGATAATTAAATCCCAATGCAGCAGTGAGTCACTGGGTTAGAACGAATGCATTTCAGACATTTGTTAAATTCTGGTGACTTGTGACACAGCCCAGATGTGATATAGTGAAAAACTCTCCATGCCAGTGTACTGTGGGATGAAAGGAACACATCCAGTGTTGGGGAACAGAGGTGCATGCTATATTGATTGCTTTTGTGTTCTACAGGTGAAATCCTGTATGCAGCAAGCTGAGGTTAAAATTAGAAGGTACTGTATTGAACCAACACATTACCAGAGGTCTCTTGCCAAGTGTTCAGCAAGACAAAAAATGGGTAGTCAGCCCAGGTCCTCAGTAACACTCCTGCCTGCAAAAGAGAAGGACAATCAAGGTCACTGATGTCTCTCCCCTCATGGAACCTGCTTAGTGAAGAATGAAGGGAAGCTAAGATTCCCGCCCTGTTCCTGCCAGCATGTCCCTCCACTCCTCTGGTTGCAGTGACTCAGCAGAGGGTGCAGTGACTCCTTAGGGTACAGTGGCACCAATGCAGAGACCCTGGACACTGAGGAAACCCCACATCAAGAAGAAAATCCTTGGCTTGTGCACCCAGGTTGAAAACAAGGCACTTCTCCCTGTGATGTTGGACAACTGCCCCTGCTGAAGCTCTTTCCACAGATTGACTTACTGGCTTCTGAGGACTGAGAAGGACCAGTGTGAGACCTCAACAGGTAAGAACAACTGCAACAGTTGCAGTGGAGAGGTGAAGTGGGGTGTCTCCTACCTTGCAGCAACCCCTTAGACTGCGCATTGGGAAGGAAGGTCCCCACCCCTTACAACTGAGAAGGCACAGTCCAAGCAGTACATCCTCCCCACACATACCTACGTGGCCTTGGAGAGGAAGGATTCTTCCTCAAGACCAGAGAGTGGCTGTACACTCACATGAAGGCTCCTCCAGGCCAATGCCTGAAAGTCTCCTGGGGGCTCTTCTGAGAGTTGTGCCCTACGTAAGGCATACAGGCCTGTGCAGTTTCTCTGCATTGGCATGCATTTCATGCTAAAGGAACAGTATCCAGCAGACAGGCCCAGCATTTTAAGGAAATGCCCTGTGTAGAATAGAGTAAAAACTCTGCCTGGCCAGGTGCTTTGCTGATGTAAATCAGTAGGCTACCATTGTCCCCAGTGAAGGCCCATCAGTTGAGGATCTGGCTCACTAGGTTTTTGGACCATCCTCTTCAACTTAGCAGAGAATTACATCCCCACTGTAGCTTCATATGAAGGAGGGTTACAAAAAAGTAGAAAGAATCTCTTTCCATTGAAGTCTACAGAGTAATTGCCATAGAATCCGACTGAATTTGTATGCTACCCAGTACATTTCACCAGTTAAATTTTTTCACAAGGGCATTTTGTTATGGCATCCTAAAGCCTGATGTGAAATGAAATGGCTATTTTAAAATGCAGTGAAAAGAAGGGGTGGCTTTAAACAATGCCTGGTAGTACTGGAAATTCTAGCATAATGTCATCTGCATTAGTATGCTAGAAACAGAATGGTTTCACTCAACAAGCTTTACATTTTTCTCCAGAGATGTTAGGTGAAAAATGAGTACCAAGAATCCTCCCTTCCCATTGGCGGGCCCTATGCTCACTGAAGATCATGAAAATCTTGCCACTGCCTTCAGTGGAAGCAGGATTGGGCCAATAGACTTTTAATTTATCTACAGATAGAGCCTAGACCCAATAACATAATCTAGACATGTAGATTACTGCACAGAGCCTTGATGATGTGACTGGAGTTCCATATAGGTACAGCACTCTTATCTGAATGCTTTTAACTGCTAGCAGAGTTAGATGCAAGTCAGTAAATGTCCCTTTCACAAGATGATGACAGCAATGTCTGTCTTTAATGACTCATTTAACTTGAGAGAGACACTTTTGTTGCTGGTGGGGTTTTTTGATTTTCTCAAGACAGCTACAAAGTATCACCACATAATGGGCATAAATGGAGGTCAAAGATGCTATGATGAAGGCAGTCTTGCATTTGAAAGCTTGTCTAACTCTGTCCCAACCATACAGTTGATCCAATAAATGATATCACCCTAAGAAATCCTTGCCTCTCGTATGATGCTTACATGCAGTCTTGGGTAGGGCTGTGAGAGGCTTCAGACCGTGCTTCAGATCTAGAGAAGATTTGGATGCTTTGGATGCCGAAGAGGCATGTCCAGATCGAAGCACTGGCTTCTTTAGGCTTTCTGAAGTGGTTCAGAGCTTCTGAACCACTTCAGAAAAGCTTCAGAGCCACTTTGGAGATCTGGCCACAGGGTATAATGGGGAATCAATTAAATATCTATACATTTCTTGGGGGGGTTTTTCTGATTTGGATGAAACTTGCAGGGGTGATAGCCTCTGCTGAGTGCATGAAGGTTGCCAAGTTTCAAGAAGACAGGTGCAGGGGTTTGGGGGGCACTGCACCTCAAATTCTTGAAAGCAAAACTCATGTCACATGTCTGTGTTAAGCCACAGTGGGGTCAAAACTGCAGGGGTGGCAGCCCCTGCTGAGGCCACAAAGCCTGTCAAGTTTCAGGGTGATAGGTGCAGGGGTTTGGCGGGAACTGCACCTCAGACTGCTGACATGCAAAACTCATGACATAGATGACCGTGTGTGTGTTAAGGCGCACTGGGCTGAAAACTGCAGGGGTGTTGGCCCCTGCTGAGGCCACAAAGCCTGTCAAGTTTCAGGGTGATAGGTGCAGGGGTTTGGCGGGAACTGCACCTCAGACTGCTGACATGCAAAACTCATGACATAGATGACCGTGTGTGTGTTAAGGCGCACTGGGCTGAAAACTGCAGGGGTGTTGGCCCCTGCTGAGGCCACAAAGCCTGCCAGCTGTCAAGGTTAAATAAAGGTGCAGGGCTTCTGGGTTCTGGGGCCCTGCACCTCTAGCTGCTGACAGGCAAAACTCGTGACATGGCTGCTTGTGCAACTGACTGTCTTTGTCTTGGGAGAGTTGATTGTTTGTGTTGATTCTTTCCTCTCCTTAGTCTGTGGTTTTGTAGGTGTTAATCGTTGCTAATTAAATCGTTAAACTAGTAGCTACTAGTAGCTAGGTACTGTGTATTGAGCTGGTCCCTGAGTGAATCATGATTGATTGGTAACTGGTAACACAGTAGCTTAGCAGCCAGGCCTGCAGTAGTACCTGTGCCCCCCCATGCCCCAAGACAGACACAGTTGCACAAGCACCCATGACACAAATTTTGCCTGTCAGCAGCTAGAGGTGCAGGGCCCCAGACCCCAGAAGCCCTGCACCTATCTCCTTGATAGCTGGCAGGCTTTGTGGCCTCAGCAGGGGTCACCACCCCTGCAGTTTTCAGCCCGCTGCGCCTTAACACACACGGGGTCATCTGTGTCACAAGTTCTGCCTGTCAGCAGCTTGAGGTGCAGGTCCCCCCAAACCCCTGCACCTATCACCCTGAAACTTGGCAGGCTTTGTGGCCTCACTGGGGGCCACCACCCCTGCAGTTTTCACCCCCCCTGTGGTGTAACACATACACATGACATGAGTTTTGCTCTCAAGAATTTGGGGTGCGGTTCCCCCCAAACCCCTGCACCTATCTTCTTGAATCTTGGCAGGCTTCATGCTCTCAGCAGAGGCTACCACCCCTGCAAGTGTCATTGAAATCAGACAAAACAAAACAAAGTTATAGATATCTCATTGATTCCCCATTATACCCTACAGCCAGATCAAAGCGGGAAACTGATCTGGAGCTCTGGGTCGGATCCCTGGCATCTGAAGCAGCTGGATCCAAAACCGGATCGAATAGCTGCCTATTTGCACAGGCCTAGTCTTAGGACCTTTTAGACAGACAGTATCTGTGGTCAAATATTTTAGGATAAACAGGATCTGAGACTTGGAGGGGGAGAATTTATTTTCCATTTGAACAAAACAAGGCAACGAAAGCATATATTTGACCTGCAAATCAGAGCTTCCATCTCAATCAATTTTCGGGGGGTATTTTCCCTCAATATCCTGAGAAATCTCTGAGAAAACCAGAGATCAATTAAATGACCTCAGGTGAGGGCTGCTGTCAACCAGGTTTAAACCCATGACCTCCTGAGAGGTAAAGTCTGAATCTATGGAGCAAGAGCTACAGGACCAGAGTCAGGAAGCACATGTCCTAAGGGCTCCAAGTAGGAGCTGGGAGCCTGACTACCTTCCACCCCTCTAAAAATCTTGGCCTAAGCTTTGTTCCCATTTGAAAGGTTTCACAAACATGTTTTTTGAGCAGGCACAGAGTGCAATGCATAATGCGCACAGGGAATGGTTTCTGTACTCAGAATTTTTGGACAAAGGAACCTGGCCTGAGCATTTCAGACACCCCACTGCTCCTGGCAGGTCTCATCACACATAACAAACCCTACTTGTTATAACAGGTATGATTAGTAGCACTACCTCTTATAGCTTGTACTCAGGTAGTAGCCCCAACTGAGGATCAGATCTCTGTAAACAGCTCACAGTCTAGCATTATTAAGTTGTTATCCTGGGCATCATGTGGCAGCTCTTGAAGAACTAAAGCATGAGCTAATATAGTTTGAGTGAAAAGACTAAATACCATTCCCATAAAGGTTTTCAGTTGTCTTATTCTTATTGAAATAAATGGGGTTTGAGGCACATAAACAAGAGTTGGGGACCTAAATCTTTTGAAGATCCGGCTCTAAATCCCCTATGTGCAAGCTCTGTCTAGTTCATATCTCCCTGTAGAGCAAGAAGTCATTATACCAACACTCCTATATTTGAGAAAAATCAGACTCCATAGAATCACAGAAAACTAAGGCTGGAAGGTACCTGAGGAAGTCACATTTGGTCCAACACTTTGCACAAGCCAAGATCATCCATGTCCAAACCATCCCAGACAAATGTGCAACTAACCCGCACTTAGAAACTTCCAAGGATGAAGATTCCTGACGCTCTCATTTCCATAACTGGGGGGAAAAAACCAATGCACAACAAGGAGCTGAAGAATCATGCACTATTTTTGCCATGAAATCTATCTTGTCTCTAAAGAATAGGAATCTCTTTTGTATTTGAATTTTAAAACAAAGGAGTTTGAGCTTAGATACACAAGTTCCTTGTACAACTTTCCTCCCAAATGGAGCTGCCTTTTAGGGATTCAAATGGGAAAAGAGTTTATACAAAACAGAAATAGTACATTATTTTAACAGAATGTAGAGCTTCCTACCAAAATCATTCCTTAATTTTCTAAAAACCCTGCAGGAGATGCTATCACATTTAATATACAGCACAGATGACAGATGATATAAGGAGTCAGATGCAGCCCTGTCTGTAAGAGACTCAGGGCAGACTTGGAGGACTGCTTTGTGACTGATAAGTTAAATGTATGACCATATTATTTGTACAATGATGGCACCCAGTTGAGGCTGATTCCCCATTTTGCAAGGTTTCATAATGACACAGGAAACAAAGTCTCTGTCCCATATGCTGACAAGTAGATCATAGTCCAGATCTTCAGCTGGTGTTGTCTGTTACTGTTCCACAATGAAGCAGCTGAGGATGTGATGCAGGGTATAAGTTACCCCTTTGAGCCCAATCTCCTCAACCCAAATAGGATTTGTTAGCACCATACCAAAGACCTTGGCTCAGCCCTGTGTCAGAAGAAATGATGATTGAATGGTCCATTCCTGACAAGCAGTTAATAGAAAACTATTTGATAGTCTCTTGGAATGCATGGCCACCTCTGGGTATCTGGATTGATAGCTTTGAGAGGGATCTAGGAAGCTAAAACAATGTCACGTTCAGTTTCTCAGTAGTCAGACAAATGATTATGACCTATTGAGAGAATATGCAAGTCATTTCTCTGGGTAATTATGTTGCAAGCAGTGATTATTGAAATGAGACTAGAGAAAATTAGTGGCATTACAATTAATTAAGCTTAGAACAGCATTTCCAGCTGTTTGGAACAGTCTCTTTGCTTTACACAACAACTTTTCCTAGTATCCCAAATTCTATTATTGATTTTTGCTCTGAACTATATCCCATGAGTCATTATTATTAGCAGTATTTCTTTTGACAGGAACAAGTAGCGTGATCATGGGAGCTTTGAAGATTTTGCATTTGGAAGGCTTCTAAAACTCTTTTTGGAACCTCTTTCCTGCAAACATGGATTCCATTTTAAAACAAAAATGTTTTTCTTGTTTGGGTTCACTTTCGATTTTTGTTTGGTTTTGCTTAGAGCAGTGCAAAGGAGCCCCACAAAGGAGACACCAGGAGAAGGGAGTTCTACACAGCAAAATGAAAGTGTGACTGTCAGTTGGTGGGCACCCTCAAGCTGACTTTAATCTAGGAAAAAACACCTGAGTCCATGCCCTGCATGCTCCAAGGGTGTATACTTGGGTTCCTAGTCAGGTTTTCACTGCTTCACTATTACCTATGCTAGGTAGATGAAGGGTCATGTACATATGCCTACCTCTGCTACAAGCAAACCAGCATCTTACTGTGTGGATGCACCTAAAGACAAAATTGTGTGCCCTAAAGGGCTTAAAATCTAACTATGCAGGAGAGACAAACGGAGTATTGTTCCCCGTTATACACATGGGAACCTGAGCCACGTAAGTCAACTGTTTTCAGTCACCCAGAAAGCCTGTATCAAAGCCAGGAAATGAAGAGATCTTTCATGTCCTGATCTAGTGCATGTGGCACAAAAGACCTTCTCCCCCAGCTACAGAATCGTAACAGCCCTAGAAATGTAGGGCTGAAAGGCCCTCAGGAAGCCATCCAGTCAGAAAGGATAACCAGGAGCCAGCGGGCTCTGTGATTAAGTCACATACCATGTCCTCACTTGCAGTAGCATCTGCAAATCCCCATTCAGTCAATGAGACCTGCAGATGCAAAGCAGCAAAGGTGTATATTTTTTCCCCATTTTGTTTGTGCAAGTTTTCCCTCCTCCTCAGTCCTGGATTTCTTTCTCCCTTGTTTTCTCTCATCAACATGCCAGCCCAAGAATTTTCACGAGACAGACCATCTGTGTCATATGGAGTAAATCACTACCACTCCCTGTGGCCCAGTTTCCCCACCTGAATGATAGGGGTAAAAATACTGACCCTCCTTTGTAAAGTGCTTTGAGATCAAGTGATCAAAAGCTCTATGGAAGAACTACAGATCATTCTTATTCTGGAATATTGACAGTTACCCAAATTATTCTAAAAGGGGGCTCAATGAGACCACTGAATGTACATTCTGAAGCAGGCTCTGCCAACAGGCTTTTCTGTTAATAGTCAGTGCATCTAGAACAGCATTTGTAGATAATTAATTATCTGAAGCCTCAATCTGCCTGATATGCACTCAGAATACCTTCAGGCGATTAAAGATGGAAAGAGTATCCTGCGTTAATATGCAGTGAACTAGAGGTGAATTTACAGTGCACTAACTCCCTGCATCAGTCTTAATGTGCACTAGATCCAAAGTACTCAAGTGAAGCAAAGAGAAGTGAGCAAGTTTGCCCAAAGAGTGCAATTATAAGAGTGCATTTAGTGCAAAGTAACTAATGTGCAGTGACTTCACTTTTCTATGGAGACAAGCCCTGGGTCTTTGCCCAATTGTAGCTTCTTCTGGCAGCCACAAAAGCAAAGAAGAAACACCATTCATCTTCATTTGAATTAGAAACTTAATTAGCAGCAGCACTCTCTTTTTAATAGTGCCCCAGTTCATAAAGTGCTTTGGTACCCTTGGATGAAGTGCAAATGTTGATCCGTATCCCTTATAATGCTTTCCAGTCCTTTTGAAATAGGGAGAAGTATTATCATTGCCTTCAGAAATGCAGAAACTGAAGCACAGAAAATTCAAGTGATCTAGCCCAAAAGAATCGGCATAGTCCAATGAGCAAGGCTCTTAAGTGAGAATCACAAGATCTAGCTCTACTCCTGACACTGACCTGTTTTATGACCTTGGCCAAGTCACCTCACCTTTCTGTTTTCCCTCCCACCCTTTGCATGCAGGTTCTTCCAGGCAGGGACTATTTGTTACTATTTGTAAAGCACCCAGTAGGAGAGAGTCCCTGATGGGCCCATTACCTTTATTAGAATCGCTACAAGTTATTGCAATGCAAATAATAAACATACAGGCAGTTTTTCTGCAAAATACAACCACATACATTTTTCTCATACTAGTAGCCTTCATTCCCAAAACAACTTCAAAATTGCTCTAATTTGGTTAGAGGAGTTTTACATAAGTGGTTGCTTTTCAAAACACTTGCTGGATAAATGTAAGCTTCACTCCTGAAGGTAAATCATGAGCCCTGGTGTGATTAAAATGGTTAACAACAACAACGCCTTGCATTTTATCAAGCATCTTACTTCTGAGGCTCTCCCCATGCTCTGTGGAGACTGTAAAATCTCAACTATTTAATAATTAAACTTTCTCACTTCAAGAAGATCTCACTTACTTTTCCTCATTGTTGCTTGTTTCTATCCTCTGCACAATACTCAGGGCATAAAACTACAGTGATTCTTTTCACTCGTTCAGCTTCATCCTGCAGTCTTTATTCCAGCAGATCATCAGGACTCTTTGTGTTGGGATGGCTTTAATAATTTTAATGAATCAATTCTAGAGGCCCCAAGAGAGATTGGATCTTTATCATGCTAGGTGATACTCTTACATGTAGCACAAGTCCTTCCTTGCCCAAAAGGTAATAATTTAGGCAGACAAATAGACACACAAAGATATGGGGTAACTTCCCGAAGGCCCTGGAGCAGGTAAGTAGCCAAACCTGGCATAGAAGATCTCCTGAGACCTAGACTTGTTGATTGGTGCATGCTGCCTTTACAGGCTTGTATTTGAGATGCTGTATAAAGCAAATTGGAAAGTCTTCCTAGTGTCTCCAGGAAATCATCTTAAATCTTGAACCATGAGGCAGCATGGCCCATAGACAATAAGATACAGCAGTGAAAGATGCCTATGGAATATTCTATAGACAGAGAGATGCAGAGAGATTTGATTACCCTTATCTTTGCCTGCAGAACTACTCTTGCCATTTAATGCAAGATAACTGAATTCCTTTTTTATCCCCTTGATAATTAAGACTTCAGGAAAATACAAGGTGAACTTGTCCATGTTGCCTTTCTAATGATGTCAGCTGAGAATAAGATAGGATCTGTTAACATATTGGAAGGAAAGACAACTGTCTTTTAACCTGTTTTGGTCAGATTTTTGGCTACTGGGACTTAGCAAAGCACCGCCAGCCCCAAAAAAGACAATTTTGGAACCACGGTGGAAATTGTCTGCCCATAACAACTCTTAGCCCCCAAGCTGAAGACAGAAAAATGTTAAAGATATCTTCACTATTATAAAGATAATATACATGTTTTCATAATTTCAGTACCCAATAAATTACTTCAGTGTTGTTTTATATTATAAGTTTCACAAAAGTGTCATGTGAAAATTATTCTTAGTTAAGTTGTGGGTTATTAAAACCTTGGTGTACAATTGATGTATAAAAGTAACAGACCAGATTCAGCACATAGGTAAATGGATGCAAATCTGTGGAAGCCAGTGGACTTCTACCCTTTTAATTCATATCTGCTATTATTCTAATAGCATAATGAGAATTTTTTTCTTCCTTACCTTCATACATTGAACCACAGCTGGTATAGATGAAGGCCTATCCATTGCCTTCAGTGGAGTTATGCAAGTTTACACCATTTAAGAATTCATCCCATTGATTCCAAAGACAAATACAGTCACCTGGGAAACCATAAAGTCCATCTTTTATCACAGAAGACTTCATAACACAGAGGAAAAATGTGGTGCCAATGTTATTCAAAGCCGATGGGACACAATTCAAAAATTCTAGTGGACTATGCCATTATTTTGTAAACTCCTAATTAATCTTCTCATGAAAATGTTTATAAATGCTGATTTCTAAACTGTTTATCAAACTGATAAAACATGTGACAATGTTTTTTAAATTCCATTAACAGTCTGTAAGATGTCTTATTGTTTCCTTCCAAATTAGTCGATTTTTATTATTTCCAATTAATACTCTCAATACTGCCCTTCTCACCAATCAATATTTTCACCTTTCAATTGTTATTATTTATATCACACATTTACTATGATCTTCTAGTGAAAAGCATCATGCAGTATAATTTATACAAAAAATAACCACCTAAAATGAAGTTGTGTATTGGAAAACCTTTCTGTTGCCCCAAATCTCCAAATATTTATGCATATGTGTAATTTTACTCCTGAGTTAAATCTGAGTTCAATAAGACTAATGAATTGGGTAAAGTTACTTACACGTACAAGTGCTGGCAGGATCAAGTCTTAGGTTTCTGCAGGAGTAAATGGATGTAGAGTCTGATTTGCAGAGATATGGAACCTCCATATCTCCTATTACATTTATGTTTTTTTCTGAAAATCAGGACCATACTGATAATCTCATGATAAACTCAGTAAAGTTTCTCACAAGTATAACTGCAGCAGGATCAAACCTTCAGTTTCTGCAACTGGAGATTCAGAGGTGCTGAGCACCCAGCGGCCCTAGCAGATGCATAGTGCTAAGCATTTCTGAAAAATCAGGGAAGCAGATATTATCAAACTCATTCAGATGCTTTGCCTTGAATAAACCCTCCATGGCACTGGTGAACCAGCCTGGTTGCAGTCATTCACATGAATTTCTAGGGATGGGATGGTTCGATAAACACATTTGAGGTATACATGCTTGGCAGAACTCTGCTACTAGAAGTCTGTAAAATTCTTAGTTGATTGTGTCCTGTTTTGGGCCCCCTCTACAGAAAGGATGTGGACAAAGTCCAATGGAGGGCAACAAAAATGGTTAGGGGGCTGGGGAACATGACTTCTGAGGGAACTGGTCTTAGTCTGCAAGAGAGAAGACTGAGAGGGGATTTGATAGCAACCTTTAACTACAAAGAGGATGGAGCTAGTGGTAGCAGATGACAGAGCAAGGAGCACTGGTCTCAAGTTGCAGCAAGGGAGGTTTAGGTTGGATATTAGGAAAAACTCTCACTAGGAGGGTGGTGAAGCACTGGAATGGGTTACCTAGAGAGGTGGTGGAATCTCCATTGGGGGGAGGGGGCGGGTTTAAGGCCTGGCTAGACAAAGCCTTGGCTGAGATGATCTAGTTGGGGATGGTCCTGCTTGGAGCAGGGGGTTGGACTAGATGTGACTTCCTGAGATCCCTTCCAAGCCTCATTTTCTATGATGCCTCAACCCTTCAAAGCTATACAGAGGAGCTAGCATTTGTCAGAGGAAAGCACAAGGAAGGACACTATTTTGGGGGTTCAAACTGCATAAAGCATGTTGTAGTTAATTTTATTGTACCCAAGAAAGAAATAGTCAAGCCAGAGCTCTGGCCAGAATCATTTGCTGTTGAGGAACAGGGGGTGTTTTATTATGGGCAGTTTTGCACAGCAATAGGTAAAAGAAGTCATGGGTCAGGATGCAGGGGGGCTATAGGGGCACAAGGGAGGCAAGTGGGTTTAAATGGGAGACAAGTCTCTCATTTCTCTCAAAAGCCCAGCGCTAAATTC
>NW_005842336.1:1361504-1362623 GCF_000455745.1 Alligator sinensis | reverse complement strand
AAGCTTTATTCCCATTGAAGTCAATGGGCCTAATCCAAAAATTCTCACTGGGGGCAAACTCCCACAGAGTTTAGCATGGGGCTGAGGCAGCTTTCAGGACTGTGCCCTGGAGAGTTTCCCTTGAGGAAGTTTGCAGGGATTTGGTCCTTAGGACTGCTCCCCACTGATGCTCTTTTGCTTCCAACCCACCACGTTATCCTGTTGGAAAGCTGTGTTCATCAGATGGGTGGGGCATGCTGCTACATGCAGCAGGGCTTGGGAAAAACTGCTTCTGAAACAAAAAGAGTCGGTGTCTCTCTTCCCAGATAAGAAAGGAAAGGAGGGGGGTGGGGGGGATTACCTCTCTCCAATACCTTCACCGTCCACCCCACTCGGGCAGAAGGTAGGAAGGAGCAGGAAGCACGGCCTGAGGCTGCTGCTTCCCAGAGCTTTCCTACTGGGGAAGGGGCTGCAGAGGGGGACCCAGAGCCCCCAGCCCAAGTCGAGTGCAAGTTGCATGTGCCCCCTCCCCCCCCGTCCCACCAGCTGAACCCACCTTGTCATTGAGGTTCTGCAGCGCCTCTTTGCCGGTGGCCGCTCGGATCTCCACCTTCCTCCCGAATTCAACAGATGGTTCCCCTGCCTTCCTGCTCTGGCGCGAGTAGGGGGACGGCGAATCCGGGCCCAGCTGCGCCACGTCCCTCTGCTGGGCCACGATCTTGCTGGAGCCGCGGCCCACGGACAGCGAGTCGAAGTCGATGGTCTTGTTCTCCAGGGAGCCTTCCACCGGGCAGAACATGCCGCAGAATTTCTGCCGGGGTTTGGGGCTGCCCGAGCCCAGGTTCTTGAAGAAGGCCGGCACCTCCTCCTCCTCGCCCTGCCGCCCCGCTGCCTTCCTCTCGGCCATGGCTCCCTGCGAGGGGGAAACAACACGGATGAGAACAAATAGGAGCTGGAGCTGGAGCTGGAGCTGGAGCTGGAGCTGGAGCTAGAGCAGGGGTGGGTGTGGGGGGGGACTCGCCCTCGGTGCTACGGAGACGCCGGCGGCGGCTGCCAGGGGGCTGCGCCTGCCCGCATAGGGATGGAGCCGGGCGTGCTGCTTCACGCCAGGCAAAGTTGCGGGGAGGGGGCGGGCCGGGG
>NW_005842336.1:1347209-1361191 GCF_000455745.1 Alligator sinensis | reverse complement strand
CTGGAGCGGCTGCACCGGCACCTCCCGGTCGCGGACACAGCCGGGATAAAGCTCATCCGGCTGGTCCCAGGAACGTGCCTGTGCGCGGAGGGGAGCTGGGCAGCAGCACGACTGCCCGGGCCGCCCCGCGGAGGCTCTGCCGGGTTTCGTAGGCACGGCTAAGCCACCAAGCCAAAAAAATAAAGAAAAGAAAAACCCCACCCCTGCAGACTCCCTGCACCCGGAAGCAATGGCTGCGCCACTAGGAAGCAGCAAGGCTTGGCTCTGCCGGCAGGTATCCGACCTAAGCCACGCCGAAGTCTGTCTCTCGTCCGCGAAGACCCCTGGCAGCATCGGGGGCACGAATTTGACAGGATTAGAAAAAACCTAATGCCCCCATCTGTAGCCCCCTGCCCCCGGAAAGAACCTGGAGGTTGGCTGATAAATGCACCTGATCCACTAGTCTGGTAAAACCAATACCTTCTTCATGGAGGGCAGAGGAGCAGAGCCCACCCAATGGTTCTCCGCACCTGGTTTTTGGAGAGCCAGGGCAGCAGAGATTTTCAAAGGGAAGATCCTGGTCTTTGGGCACCTGATTTCCTTGGGACCCTTTAAAGCCTCCCACTCTCTAGGGCTTATTTTTACCTTGGTTTCCTTTATAACCAGTGAAATCAACACAGTGTCTGGCTATCCGAAATGATCATTCACAGCCACTTAACTTAATTCTTTTTGCTGGCTTGGATTGGATTGCAGTGTCATTCCTTGAGACAGCAAAAAAAAAAAAAGAAAAGAAAGAAAAACAAACCCTCACAGCTTTATTGCAACTTTTTTTCCTATAGAAAAAGTGCCGTTATACATGCCGTTATTTCTACCTATTTACATTCTCACTGACATCCTGCCACACTTTTAGCTTCTCATTTCTTGGAGTCTCAGAACAGCAGACTCCCTATGCCTGATGAAGGGTGACTACACCTGAAAGCTTGCTAAGAACTTTTTTTCAAACTACTCAGTTGGTCTAATAAAAGATATCACCTCTACTCAAAGACCCTTGCTTGTTATAAATCCCAGACACTTTCATGTTAATTCACTACAGATCAGAGAGCTGTAAACATAAACATCAGCAAATGAAAAGCTGGTTTCCTATTCATTTAGATGCTTGCAAAGAACAGCGCATGGAAAGCACTGGATGAGTAAGGCAAGGAATCTGAGAAAATCTTTCACGGAGCAAAGATCAGTCATGGCCCTTAGGGCTTTCACTATATTTCAGTTATGTATCAACTGTGCTTAATCTGAGTTACACAGATGAGCCTAAGCCAACACAGCTCAGGTCACCTACACTTGATATATTTGCACTTTACTGTCATGTCTCATCAGGTCACCTACACTTGATATATTTGCACTTCAATGTCATGTCTCCCAGCCATACTTGTACAGCACTCAATGGCACTAAGCACAATTGTTATCTGCTGGTGAGCAGATGACACATCTCCTCAGCAGCTAATTCCGAGTAGAGAATACAGATCCTGTATCATTTGTACTGCTACAACTAAGCACTTCAGCTCAACTCTACAGCATTGTTCTGAATGCCCCGGTTCAGCGTCCAGTGTTGGGCTACAGCAAGGACCATCACAAAGGTCAGGACTGTCTGGGACACTTAGAATTCCCAGCCCTGGTATGATTTTGGACTTCTCCTATGCACAGAGATGTACAAACCCCCACATATTACACACGTTTACCTGAAGTATGATGGGCCCTGGGATCACACAACACTTTAAGCAAAAAGAGGCATCAAAGGAGTTCCCCACCTTAGAGCCCATGTAAGATCAGAATCAGGTGTTACTGTGTCTAGTGAGTGAATTTCTCCTCAACCAATCTTATGGTATTTAAAAGCACAGCTCCAATGGCTTACTCTAGGTCAGCATTTCACCCTTGCCCTTATACACTGTGACAGGCATTTTGACATTTTCTATATTCCATTATTAGCCTCTTACCATATTTGTAGGATTCAGTTTACTGATAATAAGGACTTCCATAAAGATGATCATAAATTAAACTACCACAAGTGGAAATGTCAAGGCTTTTTGTCATTCCCACTGTAGCATACATAAGACAATATGTTGTTATGCATACTCGAAATCCAATACAAAGCAGATCCAAAACAAAACCCTGTGAACCATGGCCCTTGCTGGCATTCATACCAAGAGGCTACACTTACAAACCAATGTACAGTATCATGCTCCTACACTGATCTGTTACAATACCCCATTAACCATGAAGGCAAAACTGGTGTTTCATCAACCAGCTTCAGTAATTAAGTAGAGATGGAAATAGATCTATTGTACAGTCAAAAGAATGTGCCAAACCACCTCCCAGAGGGAATTCTTCTGGGTCAGTGTTCCCCTATGAATAAAATTGGCCCTATGAAAGCACTACAGTACGTATAACTGCTGCTGCAGAAAATAGCCAAATGAAACCACACATAACAAGAAACTCACCTAGGATTTTATATACATCCCCATGGATTTTGCATGGCTGCACTGTCAAAGCTATTGGTTTTGATAGGGGAATTTCTGTTCATCCCTGAAACTCAGATTCAGGCAAATCTATCTGACACAAAGTGAGGTGAACAGGTGGCAAAACCTAGAACCATGGAAAACCAGAGAGCTGGAGATCATCCCCAGATGTGGAATTAAAAAACTAATGGTGATTTCCTAAGGGACCATGACTTGACCGGGGGGAAGTTCAGAATGAGTGGTTGCTCCTCAAGGGAGCGATCCTGAAAGCACAAGCAATGCCCATCCCATCTCTGAGGAAAGGTAGCAAAAGGGCACAGCAACCCCCTTGGCTCTGCAGGGAACTTGTGGACCACCTGCATCTAAAAAGAGAGACCTATAAAGGATGGAAGTCTGGAATTACCACAAAGGAGGAGTATTCTGTACTGGTCCAGACCTGTAAGAAGTGGATCAGGAAAGCGAAGACTGCAACCGAACCCCAACTGGCTACACATATCAAGGACAATAAAAAGTCCTTTTTTAGATATGTGGGGAGTTGGAAGAAAAGCAAGGGTAACATTGAACCCCTGCTAAACCAGATGGGACAACTGACAACTGACATCCAGGAAAAAGCCAACCTGCTTAATAGGTATTTTGCATCGGTTTTGCATCCAACCCCAAGGGACCGCCCTGGTCAACAGGGTGTGGGATGGCCAGGGCAAAGGTGAAATTTTACCCTGCATCACTGTAGACCATGTACAGGAACACCTTGAAAGCTGGACACCTTCCAGTCAGCTGGTCTGGACAGTTTGCACCCCAGGGTACTTAAGGAGCTGGCAGGCATCATAGCTCAGCCACTGACAAGGATTTTCAAGAACTCGTGGCACTCAGGTGAAGTGTCCAAAGATTGGAAGAAAGCCAATGTGGTGCCTATCTTCAAGAAGGGAGGAAAGTAGATCTGGGGAACTACAGGCCTATCAGCCTGACCTCCAACCCTGGGAAGATCTTGGAAAAATTATCAAAGAGACCATTCTTGACAAATTGGCTGATGGCAACATCCTGAGGGACAGCCAGCACAGGTTTGTTGTGGGTCGATCTTGCCTGACCAATCTCATCTCCTTCTATGACAAGGTGACATATCACCTGGACAAGGGAGAAGAGATTGGCATCATATATCTGGACTTTAAAAAAGCCTTTGATCTGGTGTCCCATGACCTCGTCAGGGAAAAATTGGCCAACTGCGGCCTCGGCTACATCACAGTCCGATGGCTGGGGAACTGGCTCCGAGGTTGGACCCAGAGAGTGGTAAATCGATGGAGCACAATGATGATTTGCCTTCCATGACCAGTGGTGTCCCCCAAGGCTCCATCCTTGGACCTATACTCTTTAACATCTTTATTAACTATGTGGACATTGGTATCAGAAGCGGACTGGCCTAGGTCACCGATGACACCAAACTTTGGGGTAAAGAGTCCACACCTGAGGATAGGCTAGTGATCCAGGCCGACTGTGACAGGTTCAGAAAATGGGCGGATAAAAACCTGATGACATTCAATACTGAAAAATGCAAGGTACTCCTCTTGCATACTTCTATGCATTATTATTTATGAATGCTTATAAGGGAAAATATATGCAGGCTAACAATTAATAGTCTGGAATATTTAAAACAACTAATCAGTTTACCAGATGCAGGAGGCAGAAGTCAGAAAAGTATGCATATTCAGAAAGCATTTCTGTGCACATTTAACTTTAAATATAAAGCATGTCCTACTAACAGATTTAACTCCTTTCTTCAACAGAATAACCTGTAAATTTGTGCTTAAAATTAACATGTAGCAGTAAAAATATCAAAAGTATTTAAATGACCAAGGACCCCAAGTCCCGTTTTCAGAATGGGATTTAAACGCTCATGTCTTAGTGAAACTCAGTGCCCACGTCTCTCAATGAAACTCAATGACAGTAAGCATTTAAGTGCTTCTGAAATCGCACTACATGTCTGTTTTCATCTTTAAAGTCCTTTGAAAAATCTTGTCCAGATTTTGATTTCATAACCTTCCCATGTAATCCTCATGGAATCAGGAGTAATTCCACAGAAGTCAATGAACCAAATTTAGCCTTAAATGTCAGCAGATTAAACGGCTTTGAAGTCAATGGAGTTACACTAATAAAACCTCCTCTGAGAAAAGACTGGGCCTGTTTGAGTTACACAGATACATAACTGATATAAGTGAGATTAGAATCACGCTCTAATAGCCCTTAGTCTTTAAACAGCAGTTGCCATGCTCAAAGCATTTTACAAACATTAATTAGTCCCTGCAATACCCATGTGAGACAGGTACACAAAGCAACAGGAATAATTATTTGCAAATGCCTTATTTCATAAACTAATGTGGATACTTAATAGAATACAATATTCCAGTCATATTTGTCAGACAGCTAACCGAAGTGGTCAAATAACATGGAGCAGGACGGGAAGCTATTTACTATAATAAATGCAAAATAACCAAAATGCATCAGACGCTTTTTGACAAATACTGTCAACTCTCTTTCAAAAGTATTATCTCTGTGTTGTAAATGGGGAAGCTGAGGTAGAGAGCTCAGGAGTTTGCCTACAGCTGCCAGAACAGCTGGTGAGAAAGCTAGGTTTATGTCTTTAGTACTACTACTACTACCACCACCACTTTCTTAGGTTAGTGGCTAAAAAACCCAACTGTAATGAGTTAATGAGTGTTCTAGATATTGCACAGGCACACACAGCTTCTGCCATTGAAAGCTTACATAGACACGACAAAAAATTGCTTGAATCCACAAGGAACCTCACTACTGCTATTGATTTTACATGGCAAGTACTTAGATACTATGGCAAAGGGCAGGTTAGTGGCACAGGCAGGCACAGAATCCAGATCTCCTGACTGCCAAGCTAGTCCCCTATCCACTATGCTACTGAGCCCTGATATAACTCAGGAATACAGGACATACAAACATGCTCTTGTTCCTTTACCCCATTTTGCTTCAGATAATTTGGAGATTTATAGAATTCAGGTCCTCCATTCCATTTGACCAAGACAACTTTACATGCATAAAATGATGAATGATGTATTATTAAATTTAATCTCCATAATTTACTACATGTGTATGTTCAGGATGAATGATCAACCTTTATTTGAATTACTAATGTAATATATGCTTTAAATTACTTTGATCCCCTTGCAATCCTTAGGTTAGACCACTGCCCCAAATAAGTCATTTTGTTCCATGTTTAAGAACTCAGGCAGAAATTACAACAAACCACTCTTAAAAGGTGATGATTAAAAAGAAATGACAGCCACTGCCATTATGATAAAAGCAACTTTTATTATTAAAACAGATTAATTATTCATATTTTAAGGGGTGTAAAATGTATCATTCACAGTAGGACTTCAGCTCTGTTGCAACACAGAAATAATGCAGACAAGCATCCACAAACCATACATTCTTCCTTGAATGTACGCAGTGGAGAGGAGGGCTAATATAACTTAATTATGACCAAACCACTTGTTGACATGGCAGTAGCTTTATTGACTTGAGTGAGGCTTTGCTGATTTGCACCAGCTGAGGATACTTCCAGATGATATTTCCAGATGTTCAAAAATGTCAGGGGTATAACTTGCTCAGAATCTGCACCTGTGACTAAACATACAAACTAGGAAGTTGTGCACGCAAATGTTTGATTCATGCCTGCATTCACAGCAACTGCAAGCACAAAAATTTACAAATTCATAAGTAGTTTGAGAGCAAGTTTCTTGGAGCTCTGGGGTGAAAACCTGCTGGCTGAAGTCAATGGCAAAATTTCCACTGGACCATGTTTTCAAAGCTTGGGGTCTTCACTGAGATACAGAAACAGATTTCTCCTAAAGTATTAAGTCATCAAATTAAGCTTGTAACATAGCAGCTCTTATCAAAGAAAAAGACTCCTTAACACACTTAGATAACTGTTTTTGTTAAATCTGTGGGGAAGGGGGAATGAGCTGAAGACTGAGATTTCATTGCCTGCAGCTTATGTACACAATCAAATAACATAATTTATAGAGGAGGCACAAAGCTTAGCTCTAAATCCAGACCCAGATGAAAATTCCCCTCATGTCTGAAGGTGATCAGGTTGAGGGCTTTGTTTCAAACCCATTTCTACAAACATTATTGGTCATAAAAATCACACAGCCCCTGGAAGTAACCAACATCAGCACATGACGCTGTAACAGCTTGTGCATTTCAACAGCTGACCACCTGTTATCAGGAGAAATATTTCCTTTTATTGGTTGTTAATTTACCTACCACTAATTCTATCAACTGACCCATCGTTTTTGTGTTGTGGGGCACTGGGGCAGCATCACGAGGAGGTGAAGATTGTTTTTTGCTGGATAGCAGAATCTTACCGTAACATAAAGAACCAAACCAAACATTAAACCACTGGGTTAGATGGGAATTATTCTGGCATAACACAAAAACTGAAAGACCAAGTTGTATCCAGAAAAATCATTAACCAACTTCCCCTTGGGAGATGTTAATTGCTGAATTTGTTGACACTTTTTCCTGGCATAGAGGACTCCAAAAGATACATATTAATTTAAAAACATTAAAGACCAGAAGAAAGCCTTTTGACACGTTAGTTAAATCCATTCAAAAGCTCAAACAAAGCTAATTTGTTTCCAGGCTCCTAGTTCTTCTGCTTACTCCATCACCACTTTTTTTTCCTTTATGCTTTTATCCTCAGCAACCTCAATTATCATCAACCAATCTTGCTGCCATGCAGAGTTTGTTGCCAATGTGCTTCAGTTCATAAAATCAGATTACTTGAAAGTCAAATTTTGTCATCATGACCACAGCCAGGCATAAAAATATTTATTGTTTAGGTGGAGATTTCCCACCCAAAGGGCAAATGAAATGAGTCATGTAGCTCTTTTCCATTTGCAATGGCAGCTGGAAGTCTAACTGCCCTTTGAAAAATCCTAAAAAATTCATTCCATAAAACATAAATTAAAACAAATGAAAATGGCCCCAGTGGCATCACTGGGATCTAAAGTCTTTTATCTCTCCCCAGTACAGAAAAGCATGGGCAGCAACAAGTCAAGCCCTTCATGCTACCTCTCCAAAGTGCCTCCGAAAACCACTTCCAGATGAGGCTCCCTGCATTTGATTTGTTAAATATCCAGTGACATTTTTGCAAGGGTAGGACAGTTAATTCATGCTGTGCTGGTTGCAGTCTAATTAATGTGACTATGCTATGCCAACATTAGATCTCCCTTGTTTACAGTATCCTTTCCTTTCTTTTTTGTCTGAAAAACTTTTGCGTGCTTTTTGGACACTGTCAGACATTACCAATGCTCTTCACCAGGAGGGGCTGTTCAGTTCTCAGGAAAGTAAACCCCAGTTATAATCAGTAAATCAGTAAGTAAAAGCACTTTGGGAAGAAAGTTGTTCTTCAAGATTGATTCAACACGGCATGTTTTTAAATTACATGCTTCAAGTTAAACATGTGCTTAAGTGCTTTGCTGAACTAAAGCCTAAATGTTGAATCCTCACCTAAAATGTTGCTTTTATTCCTCTTTCTATATACTTCCTTTACGTTCCTCCTGACTTCACTTCCCATTCTTCAGCTTCCATCCCAGGTTTAACCACAATGCCTCAATGCCAGCAACACCTTCTCATGGCTTGCACCATGAAAGCATTTTACATTTAACAATCTTGCTGTTGAAGAGTTTCACAAATTGCCACCTTCACTGCCCTGCAGCTTCCTGAATTTCCAAGACTGGAAAGGACTATACCTTTAACAAATACAAGTGCAGAACTATGCCCCAAGGGAATGAAAGTGTATCTCATTAGGCAGAAAGTGTGTGTGTGGTGCAGGGGCGAGGGGGGAGGCAAATCGCACAAATCTTTCCACCTAGAATGCTGCCTGCTCTCAGCATAACAAAGCTTCTCTGGGAATAGGTTGCTGTGCAGTGCATTTTTATTAAACATGGGTTTTCTGTGGATGCTGAGTTCTTTGTCAATGACTGAAAATTGAATATTCAAAATTATTTTCTGTGATAGCTGAGACATTGGTTTGGATGAAGCTAAAACTCTGGGCTGGGCCAACTTTTCTTGTAAGTATTCATTTTTTTTCTCTGAAGAGAGTTCACAAGGCTGAAGGAACTGAAGGTGCTTTTGATCCCCACTATGTATATATGAAAGACACTCAGAAACCACAGAACAGAACTCCCAGCCTCAAGAATATAAGGAAGTAAACACAAGACAGAAAAACAAGGAGATATTATACTCCAGATTAAAATACCTCTGAACTATAAAAATCTAGACTCTAAATGACAGGTGAATTGTTAGGGTTGTTGGTTGTAGTCTGTTGGTTGTAGCTTGTAGCCTATGTCTAAGGACATAGGTAAACAAACTTCTTTGGGTAAATGTGATATCTTTTATTAGACCAACTAAATAATTGGAAAATTTGTTCTTTGCAAGCTTTCAGGTACAAACACCCTTGTTCAGGCATAGGGAAAGTCTGGTGGGTATGTATGCTCTCCTGGGTAGAATTTTTAGTTTTTTCTAGGAACACTTGGGGTCATTAACACTATTTCAGAATCTAGGCTGGATCCCTCCACAAGAGTAGTTTCCTTCTGATCTTAAGTCAGTTACAGCTATTGATAACTTCATAAATGACTTGGGCTGTTACACTTGCTAGGGGCAGCATAATCCAGTGCGAAGTGAATATACATTTTATTAAGTGGCCTGTGGATTGATTATGCCCAAGTATCTGAACAGATTTCTCTCAGACAAGTCTCATTAAAAGAATCCATCAGTCGACCATAAAAAAGCATCATTAAATATTAATATTTCCTTCCAAACACCTCTCAGGAAAGGAAAACAAAAAAGTCTCAAAACTGGAATCCAACCCCCCCACCACACACACACACAGTTTGATAACCGAAATGTTTTGGCTAAAATTTGAGCTTAACTTGAAAAGCTGCAGAACAGAAAATGCTTCTTTTTAATCATTTGTCCCAGAAATCATCACTACCATTTTCCAATCAAGTCTAAAACAAGCAAATGAGTCAAATGAACAGGGAACCCATTCTGAACAGGAAGGAAAAAGTATTGATGTTTATTACTGCTTTTTCCCTTAAGGGTCAGGGTGCTCAATATCTTGCAGGAGTAGACTCTTCCACTGCAGGATAACCTAAGCAGGGGCTTTTCATCATGATGCACAGCACACCACAGACATTCATAGCAATATAAATAAGTAAAGACTAACGTGAATGAAGCATTGTCAAGCTGCAGTTATACTGACTGCACCAGTTGCCCACTCTCCCAATAATTAGCTTATTAGATTGCTAAGGTAAGTTGGGCTGTCTTGAGTACAAAAAAGTGCTTTTTAAGACCTACATACCATTCCATTCCATTCCATGAGTACCCTCAGCTACATAAATGGCTTTATTAGGATACATCTTTCTCCTTCCCCTGTTCAACCTATGGAACACTGAGCCTTGCTTTTTCATTGCAGTGACTGTTACTGTTAATACAATTGCAATGCTTGTTACATCCCAAATAGACTACTTGCAATTAATCTGAACTAAGGAAATACCTAAGATTTAGGCTACACAGATACCATAGTACCTCATCAACCTGACAGATGGACTTCCTTTACCTGCCTCTGCTCCCTCAACTTATCTGAAACTCACCGTCTGTCCCTCCACAGTGCTCTGCTATAGATGGTACAAGAGCCTTTGCCTCTGTATCTCTGACCAAATGGAACAGCCTCCTTGCATCTCTCCCTCTCTCATCAATTTTCACGAGAAAAATTCTTTTTCCTGCATCAAGAAAGATTTTTTTGCTCTCAGCAACAGAAATATTTAACAGTGCAAAGTATTCTGGGATCAGCTTTGACAGAAGACAGTATGGCACTGGACTCTTCATTTCATCTGTACTGGGAAATATTTATGCTGTGTTTATCACATTGTTCAGTGGCAAAGTGCCTGGTCAGAACAGAATATGAAAGCATCTTATCCTTAAGCTGCTTTAAGCAGCTTCACCTGAATAGCTGTGCCAAAGAATGGCTTTGGAGACTATTATAAACTGGTCTGGAAAGTTATGAAACATTTAGAGCTAGAATATTCCACCTTTATTCATATAAGATGGGCACTTACAGAAATAGTTAATTCATCAATTCATGGTAGTATACTCATGCGAGTAACTGCTCACCAAACTTCTTCCTTCCTTAAAAATAAAGGCCTTAATCCTAATTCCTATTGCACCAGCAAGAGTTCAGTGGAGTTACATTCATGTAGAGTAAGTCCAATTGAGACAAAACCAGGCCTAAAAATTCCCATTATGTTTGGTTTTATTATTATTTGCTGCTTGTTAACTGAGTTTGGAACTTCACTGCACCAGGTGCTGCACAGATATATAAAGAAAGGCAGTCCCTGCCCCAAGGAGCTAGTAGCAATATTTTCAGAAGGGGCTATTGATTATAGATGCAAATCACTGATTCTTAGCTCTTTGGCAATTCTGAAAACTTTTTTTTTTTGGAATACACATTTTTGACAAAACCAAAAATAACGCGACATGTTTGGGCATCATTAAATCTTCAGTTTTTGTCAGAAACCTTTCAAACAGGTAATTTTGCTGGACTCTACTAGTGACTTTGGGTGAAAATCTTGAAATACGTAGCAGAGGCTGATTTTAGCTGGGGGTGAGTGCTCCATCTAATCTAAAAATCAGTACTATGATGGTGCATCATTCACAAGTCCACACTCCCTGGGAACCTGAAGTAGCCTGGGAAAGCCTGGAATGTTAATATAGAAGGAAGACACAGTTTTAAATGGTAAGCTACACCTGGCAAATTGAGGGGGGTTGAAATATTATCCCTGAACCCTAAAATTCAGAAGGAAAAACTAAAAAAAATAGAAAAGCCATCTCAGTCTGTGTGCTACTTTGTAAAACCCATTAGCTCCAGATGCTTTGTGTAGCTGAAGCTAAAAGAAACCCATATCCTCAAATTGTGTTTATTGGATAAATCTAATCTCATTAAACTTCATTACAACCTTTTATTTCATAAATCTATGTTCCTCCCAGACCATTAGCTCATGAACATGCCACCAAATCCCTCCCTATGTTAGCACTGTGAGGAAAACTCCTATAGTACAAGGGATAGAATATTAATACCCCCCATGACCAGAACAGTCTCCTGATGCTTCATGCATATTATAAACCATAGGCTGAAAACAGCTCACTACTCAATAGCCATGCTACTTGGTAAAGGAAATCTTATGCCACAGTAAGAGAGGATCCCCACCTTGTAAATCAGGGAGACCTAACATCAAGGGAGAGTAAAATCTTCTGGTCAGGGATGTGGACTGCTGACAGACCATCTAGCCTGTTTGGTGCCACGTGTAACAAGCAAATGAAGGCGTATAATTGATTTCTGCAGCTTTGTGACAATTTTGAAAAAATCCCCCCCCCCAAAAAAAATCAACTTGGATCAACTCAATCTTTTAAAAAACAGTTTGGCAAATCAAAAGGCCCCAAAATTATTTCATTGGAATGAAATGTTTACTTAAAAAATGAGAGAGAATACTTAATTTTGGAATTGTTGGAATGAAATATTTCAAAATATTTTTCTCCTTTATGAAACAAACATTCTGACATAATTAGCAGTAAGTATCTAGAGTGGAGAGGGACACATTTGGCACCCACTCTGGGGACTGGTTAAGCAGAGTTTATCCAAAAGTTTTTCACTGATACTATTACAAACTCCAACATAACCAGAGTTTTCCTTTGGGAAGGTCTAATTAACACGGGGCCCAAGCACATTCTACTTATTAGATGTCTAAGTGACACTTAGGTTTGTATGTGTGCAAGTGTGATTCTATTCTACTTTGCTTGAGTCCCTGAAAACCTGTTAATGCATTTACTTTTGTAATGCACCTTTGTCTTAGCCTTAAGATTCAGTCACAAAAAGTGATGATGAGGAGGACAACCCACTCATCTTCTATGATTTTCCATGATCTTCTGAGGGACTTCAGCAGGGTGGAACAGGATCACGCTTAGACAATGTGATGCCTAATATGTAGACTAGAATCCCCAGGCCCTTTTGGAAGCTGTTTCTACACTGCCTGTGTTCTAGAAATTTTGGGTAGTTTCACAAAACTGCTCATATCAAATTCTGATCTTGATGTTCTGAGCAAGAAGCCACTTTACTCTTCCAAAGCTTCCCTATGAAAACTGAAATGGTAAAGAAAATTGATCAAATCTGTCTCATCTTCCTAATTGATCTATGACTCTCTGCAAAACACCAGGCTGGACCCAGCAAAGTACTTAAGCCCATAAATGAATAGCTCAGTGAAATCAACGGGACTCCTGTGCTTAAAAATTAAGCATCTTCTTAAGTGGTTTGCTGAAGTCAGGGGTGGAGTGCTCCGCTTCTTGCAGGACTGAGTCTTGGAATGCAACAATGATCCTCCCAGACTCACCTGCAAACTGTATACCATTTAGCTTCCTATACGAGTAGTTTTTATCCTACAAGACCTACAAGTCTCTGTTAGTATTAAAGTGTGATGCATCACCTGCTCTGCAATTTTCTTACTTGTTTTGCTAATGTGTGCACATGTAACACAGACACAAGATAAAAATCTTTACGTCCCATTCATACAGGTAGTCCCTTTGAAAACAGCAGAAACGTTTGAGTAAGGAGTGTTTATGAGCAATAATTTGCAAGGCTGAATTTGGGCATGTTTCTAAGCTCAGATCCTTTTCCCTTCCAACCCCACTGACAGCATCTAAACATAATGAGAAGGAACACTGTCAGTTGATAGGGCGGGGAAATGAGAATCAGGATTCCTAGCTTCTATTCTTGATTCTGCTATTGATTCTCTTTGCAATCTTTAGCAAGGCAATTCACCTGTCCATGCCTCAGTTTTTCTATCTGCTAATGCTGATGATACTAATTACTACTTGGGGGCGATTCCTTCATTCATTAATAATTGTAAAATGCTTGAGAGGATGGGATTAAAAGAATATGAAAAATTCAATGAGAGGAAATAACCTGAAGCTATGTTGCATTATACAGTAATTAAATTACCATCCTTTTGAAAACCAGCTTTCAGGAGCATTATTGCTAAGGTAAGCAGTCATTCTTAAAATCCAACTATTTGAGTTGATCTAATAAAAGATATCAAATTTACCCAAAGAACCTTGTCATTCTTAAAATCTAACACTTGTCTTAGTCTCTGAGGTATGTGAATCATTCCTCAAATGAATGAAAAACAAGTCTATTCTGTATTTTATCAGAAGATTGTGCTTCTGGAACGTAAGTGCTTTGTCACTGTTACAGATAAGACAGAGTCAGCACTGAGGATCTAAGCCTGTAAAGCGCTGAGCACACTTGACTCCCATTGACACTGAACTGCAGCATCACAGCCCAATTCCTCCTGTAGTACCCAGGCATTTGCTTGTAAGGAAAATGGGCCCCATTCACCACTGCAGGAA